>NC_092690.1:6172335-6477335 GCF_964275005.1 Diadema setosum
CTTTCAGGAGAAGAAGAAGAAATAAACAGAAATAGATTTGTCATAAAATCTATATGAAAGCAAAGCTTGGCAGTCCTCTTCAACTTTGCTCACTATTATGTCCAGCTCAACATAAGTTTTTAGAAGTTGTATCGATTGGAAAAACAGAATTCTTTCTCAAAGCATGACTACCTTCATGCCTCAGAATAACGTGGCACACAGGGGGTTTCCACCCTGGCAAATAAAGAGTTAATGTAAATGCAAGATATAATTAAGGCCCATTTTGAAAAAAAAAAAAAAAAAAAACATCCGTCTTAGATTTGGGTGCATGTTATTACTTTCATAGTTTTTTTTTTCTTTTTCTTTAAAAACCCAGGGACCTTTCGGGTCTGAATATAACAGCAATCGAACCGCAAGTATTTGAAGACTTTCCCACTGTTTTCTCCATGTAAGTATTGCAGAAAACGAATTTTTCATTATTGATGTATGCATGGTATGATTGAAAGACATACAAATTCAATTAATATCAGTATTTTTTAGCTTCAGATGGTGTAAAAAAAGATTAAGAATATTTCCCTTTGTCAGAATAAGACTGGGGATTGATCGCTGTATGAGTACAAAGAGTTAAACGCTTGTAATGTATTTTTTGATGTCGATTTCTTTACAAGAAGAATGCTATAAAAAGGTTTTTTTTTTTCATTTCATCTGATCTCCTTTTCACTTCACAACGTTGCCAACATCTTGCGGTTGTTATGTGCCTAACCCACTGATGACACAAACGTAATCCAGTGTTTTCTTTGTTGCAAAATTGCAACGGTATAAACAAACAGAGGTATGTGTTACCACTATCTGGTAAATGGAAAGTACACGTTCTTTTTCTTCTATTCAGTTTCCCTGTCTTTGCTTTTATTATTGTATCTTTCCCATACAGGGGTGCGTCTGGAAACGATATGAGGGTGATCGAGACAGATACATTCTTTGGTCTGGATAAATTGTCAATCTTGTAAGTCTATGACATTTCCTTATTCTTTCCGAAATATTCCAAAGTTTTTGAACAAAAAGTAGAGTTAATATAATTATAAGCGGCATAGCGCATTAGAGAGAGTGAGAGAGTGAAAGGGAGAGAGAAAAATTGATAGCTATCAATGCATCCAATGATGTCCAACCCAAAACGCCAGAATATCATGTCTATGCGAAATACTGGAAGCGATATATTTATATGCATAACATTAATTGAAGCGTGGAGACGTTTTGTGGAAAAAAAAAATATAATTGCACACTTCAATATACGATTCAGAATACTTCCTAACATGTGTATAATATAAATTTGCATTAATATGTCGCAATTTGCATTAATTTTCACGTGTCTTACGTTGTCGTTTAGATGTATTTTATCGCCTCGTCAGATACACTTTGCATTATGTTGACATATTTGATGCAAGGATTTGTTTTGATAACTCTATCTTATCTAAATTATTTTGTCTGGTGATCGAATCAGAAATCTTTCCAATAGCAACATTAAGGTTCTTGAAGTGAACGCGTTCAATGGTCTGGACAACCTAACCAACTTGTAAGTATACTTATGTTTGTGTATGAGTGTGTGTGTGTGTGTGTGTGTGTGTGTGTCTGTGTGTCTGTTTGTTTGTCTTTGAGCGCACAGCATGATGTAGGACTATCATGTCTTGTGTACCAATTGTATATTCCACAACGTCACACAGTTTTGATGAAGCACAGAACAAAATCATTAAAAATGTGTGTTATTATTTCTAATTGCAAATTCGCTGGAGGGTTTGTCTCCGATGTGAGTGTGTTATGAACGCGCAACGATGTTCCTACATATCGCTAAATCTCCAGGAAGCTTTTTTCCTTTATTAAATGTTCGATATACATCTTTGCAACCTTTCTCCCGAAATGGTAGAGACCTTTCAAACAACGGCATACGACACATCGAAAGATACGTCTTTGCTGATCCCATCGCGCTGTTGGAATTGTGAGTACACAAAGGCGAAAATGGCGATTACAGATCTATATGGCTTTATTTTTAGTATTTTTTCTCCATTTTGTTATATTTGTGTGACATCGTTATTAATGATACAGATTATGGACTCAATGTAGATCCAGTGATATTTTTTACCCGTTAGTAATTACATTAAAGGTGTCATAAATCAAAGGATGTAACTGGAGTTGAGTGTCATGGTTGCTAATATTGCAATAAACCAGCTACATGACGAGGGTTACATTTACTTACCAATTGAAACAAGTGACGCAATATAACTATAGACAATTTTTGTAAAGGAGAAAAACAAAACAAAACTACAAGCAAGACATGCAGAAAGAAAAAGAGTAATAAAAGCAAACCAAGTGTGTTCAAATAAAATTGCATGCACAATATACGATGATTGTCAAGAAATTTGTATTTACTGCATATGTGAATTATAATCGCATGCTAAATGATTCTATTGAAAATTTTTCTTGCTTTTCTAATTTCTGTTCTTGAAAAATGATCTTCCACACATGCATTAAAGGGATTTATCAGGAAATAACATCACAAGGATCGACGGACCAGTTTTTGAAAGGCTCCAAAGTCTTGTAAGATTGTAAGTGCATAAAAATTTCTCTCCGTACTTGACACGAAAACTTCTCCCTTTTATATCTACATTTTTTCCTTCAAGTTGACATGTAAGTATAATGGTGTTGTTGCTATGTGCCCCTGCACCACCACTCTCTGCCCTCCCCCCTTAAAAAAGAAGACAAAATGAATAAACAGTTAAAAGTCGCACGCAACAATTTTATTTACGTGGGGACCAGAAAATAGGTAAATTAATGATTCAAGTGCTGTAAGTCTTTAATTGTTCATACTTTTTGAAAGAGCAATGTAATCTTTTTTTTTCTACATTATTCGAAAGTTTAGAATCATAAAACAAATGGGAAAGTGTGTTTTAACTGTTTTTCCTTGATCAATATTCCTTGGTAGAATAGGTGTGATGACGTGTATCCTTTCGGTTCATAAGAAACAACACTTTTAACTACAATAACGGTTAAAACGGTTGAAATGATAACGGCGTTGAAAGTGTGTTATTCATGGATAGAATTTGTTTCCAAGGCAACAGCTTAAGATGACTTTATCTTCAGTTTTGTTGCTGGGGAGTGCTATATATATATATATATATATATATATATATATATATATATATTTTTTTTTTTTTGGTCTCATTTGTTGGACAAAGGTTAGTCAAGATTAGGCATATGAGCCCCCTCCTACTTTTTTTCTTATATATATATATATATATATATATATATAATATTGTTCTCAGTGCACACTTTCCTCATGCAGGATGGGTGTGTACTCTTTGTATTTATGCAACATCATAAAAGTTAGAGTCTGCTCTTTCAGAATCTGCCCGTAAACTAAAAAAAAAGAAATAATAATATGTGGCGATTATTTTATTGGGGTGTTATGATGCAAGATCATATCCATATTTGTATCGTAAATAGCCTAAGTTTGTGCCTGTACATTATATAATAGTTTGCAGCATAATAAACGAAGTGTGTGAGTTGTTGACCTTATTGAATATAAGTCTGTATACGTCTATCCAGGGACGAATTGCCAAATATAAGCTACAGACAAAAAGGACGACAAATGGCATATTTAGGACATAGACTCAGTCCAGTAAAAGGATATTTGTAATTAGTGTGCGTTGATAAATTTCAAAATGGTACTGTCTGGTTGTATCAATAGAGTACCCACGTTATTACTTCATTATCTTTGTGTACTTATGTTTTAATAAATATAAATGTCTCGTTTACACCTGGAACTGTAAATGAATATGTACTTTTTGTATACTCACAAACACACGCTGATACACACGCACAAACCCTCATATATACATACTGTATATGTGACCCTGCACCTCAAAACAAAAAGTCGCCAGACACGAATTTTTAGTTAAGACCATATTCTGAAAGAGCAGACTTTAAGCTTTAAAATGATCCATAACTCAAATCAAATGGACTCTCCTAACCTATCTAAATATTGGAAAGAAAGCACAAACTCAGGAAAAGTGTGAACTGAGAAAAGAGGCTCTCAAGTACAGTGTCCATTCAAGCGCTTAATCTTTACCAAACCGTTCTGGCTGTGCGATGAATGGGACAAAAAACAGGAAGTAAACCACCAGAGTAACAACAATGAAGGGATCATTAGATTAAACTGAAATTAGGCATGCCTCATTAACACATTCTGTCCATAAGAAATGCCAACTTTCAAAGCAGTAGCACTATCTCTTTAAAAGTTAAAAAAAAGTGAAAAAAGTGAAGAGTGTGGACAAGGTTTTTCAGAAATGAAAAGGGGATTCTAAAGACACACCTTATCACACTATTCTACCAAAAATGTTCGAGATAAACTGCTAAAAAAACACACTTTCCTGCCCGTTTTATGATACTTAATTTTAGCATAATGTAAAAGAAGACCCGCTCTTCCAGAAAATATGAAAAAAGTCAAGTTCGGCTAGGTTGACCCATTTCACTTATTTGCAGTCCTCACGCAAAATCAGCGTGTGCGACTTTATGTTCGTTTTGAGGTGCACGGTCATATATATATATATATATATAATGCTTATCAAAGTATATTAATATTGTAAATGAACATTCACTGAATGGTAAATGGTCTTTAAATTGCTTTGAATGCTATGAACGATGCGTTCTTCATAATTGAATTACACACGGTTCCTCGACATTACTGCAACTTTACTACAACCACCGTATTGTCATTTTTTATTGTATTAACAATATTGTGTATACAATTATTTATTGTTATTGTCATTATTCTTATAAACCTTTTTACAGAGATCTTTCAAGCAATCACATTACCGAAATAAATGGAGAACTATTAGTTGGTCTACAAAGCCTAACTTTCTTGTAAGTGTACTTGAACCTTGAACACGTCTCAAATATTTTGTTTTCTTTGCCTTTCTTTTTTTTTTTTGCACAAGTAGCCTATATATTAGGACTATGTACAATTTATTACTCAGATTTTTTTTTTTTTTTTTTTTGCGGCGTGCTGCCGATTGTCTATGTTTAGTATATCTGTCTTTTTGTATGGTGTACGAATACTTAAATAGACACATTACTCTTTTCAGCTGCTGCTTCTGTGTCATTCATTTAACATGGATTGAACTCCTTTTTTGATGGTTCACAGACTGCTTTGCTCTATGTTCTATTGTTCCCTTTGTTAATATCGTACTGTCATTTTAGCAAAGAAGAAACAGTTACTATATGCTACTCACACTTTACTACTATTTTTTTTTTCACTTTTTCACGGAGGAAAAGTGGTTTTAACGGAGATAATGCCTTGGACCAATCTTTTAAGTGCGAGATACATGTCATGTATAAAGAACACTTTGATGCTCTTGCAGTTTTCTGTTCTACAAATCACATTTTGATCTCAATTTGAATTAATTAACGAATTCTTTCGCAGAGTTATTTGTATTGCTAGTGATTGACAAATTCGATTTTAGTAGCAGCAATTATAGAAATCATTTTCAAAATTGTAATAACAACTACTATTGAACTGACCATGACATATTCATTTCTTTGTGTCGAGGAAATAGTGATTTGACTGAAAACGCTGTTGCGAGAATCGATGGCAGAGCTTTCAACGGTCAAGACAGCATTATACGATTGTAAGTATGTTGTCTACAGGATGAAGAAATAGAAAGACAAAAATGACTCTCTGGCAACATCAGGTCCAAAATAAATCTTCCAATGTGTATAATATATGTGTATGTGTGTTTTTGTGTGCATATTACATAAATGAAGGGTTTGTTTGCAAAAACCTATACGTCCATTTTTGAAGATTTTGAAGTACGATCTCTGTCATAAAGTACAAAATAATACCTTTTAAATGATATATTGGTCACTACATAAAAAAGGTATATTTTTAAAGTTATGGTCAAAAGAAGCAGAAATTTTCTTATTATTCTCTTTATTTTTCTTGACCTTTAATCGCAAATATCTCCATTTGACAAATATGGACTTATCGGTTTTTGCAAACAAACTCTTCAAATATACATAAACATAATGATCTTGTTTGCACAATATAGTCGTATTTATTTTTTTTTCTGCCTGTTTCTTCTTTCTTGCGTGTTTTAGAAATTACATCATGTGATTGTAAAAGCCATTCCATTTCAATAAAAATACTTTCAGGGATGTTTTATCATTTATCCACAATGCGTAACGGTTCTTTTCTCATCATTCAGTTTATTCTGTTTCTAATGTAGAATGAAAATAAGCCGAATTATTCCCATTGATATCAACTGTTAGAAGACCACATTTTCAGAAATGTATATCTAATCTAGAAACTACAGTTCTTAATATCAAATTTGGAAATATTACCTTCATCGTTTTATCGCTGTTGATGTTGTTGTTGTTTAATGTACCGCAGGTACCTTTGGAACAATGACATTTCTAGGCTTGAAAATGACACTTTTAGGGACCTTGAGAGATCACGGTGGCTGTAAGTATATCTATCTGTATGACTTGCTTTCCATAAAAAAGAATACTCTACTAAATCCGGTCGTACATTTTTAATTATTTAATAATTCATACTCATTTACAATTAGTATTGCTGACATTATTACTATCGCTAATGATTATTGTTATTGGACAACTGCATTCAACGGTACATATGTATATTGGACAACTGCATTCAACGGTACACATGTACGATCCCATTATAGATTCATTTTCTATGTTTCAAATCATTAGCTGATCATTATAATCTGTCTCTTTTTCCACACTTTTAGTCTGTCTTTCTTCTTGTATACATTGACTTAAATGAATACACGCATACATTGTTGTACCTGGACAGGTATCTTTCAAACAACAACATATCGTTCATCGAGGCTGGGGCTTTTAATGGTTTAATCAACGTTTGGTGGTTGTAAGTATTCTACGTCCAAGTCTCATTGTTAACACGTGACCAGACAGATATTCAAACTGTTGCTATGATTCCCTTTAAGCTAACTCTTTTTTTTTTTGCACCATCACTTGTATTATCGGTACCTGTAAAAACCATGAGATGCATGAGGCAAACTTAACACGACATCGATGGTATGATGATCCTGAATTTCCACAATATGTGACCTCGTTGTATAATATAGGTTTTCATGGCCTATAAAATATTTCGCACTTTTGTCAGTCCATTTGATAAAAAGGTTCATTCAATTTAGCGAAAATCCTCGTCACTGCACATTCTGCCATTCAGAATTGCAACTTGTTCGTTCAATTTAACATTTCGATCAATGGAATTCGCATATGTGCCTTTCGAATTCGTAAAATGGGCATTCAAATTGGCACGTGTTCTTCAGTCATTCAAATTCGCCAACAATAGCGGCAGATGGTTTTTCAGTCATTCAATATCGCGTATGGGCAGTCAAATTCCAAGCATGTTCATTCAAATTGGCGTAATGTTATTTCTATTTTTGAAAAGGTGAGAACCGTGATTTATACGTATTTAAATGTGAATTTTTGTTTTCAATAGCAACACACTTAAATATGATAATAAAGGTGTATCTTTAACTCAGGTTTGCTGTTAATGATAATGATAGTGAATAACATTTATACAGCGCTCGATACTGATGTTTCTAAGCGCATGTTGTTCCGTAACGAATGGGACAAAAAACAGGAAGTAAACCACCAGAGTAACAACAATAAAGGGATCATCAGATTAAACTGAAATTAAGCATGCCTCATTAACACATTCTGTCCATAATCAATGCCAACTTTCAAAGCAGTAGCACTATCCTGTCAAAAGTTATTAGAGTTGAAAGTGAAGAAAGCGGACAAGGTTTTTTCAGAAATCAAAAAAGGATTCTAAAGACACGCCTAATCACACTACTCTACCAAAAATGTTCGAGATAAACTGCTAAAAAACACACTTTCCTGCCCGTTTTATGATACCAAATTTAAGCATAATGTAAAAGAAGAACCGCTATTTCAGAAAATATGAAAAAGTCAAGTTCGGCTAGGTTTGACCCATTTCACTTATTTTCAGTCCTCGCACAAAATCAGTGTGTGCGACTTTATGTTCGTTTTGAGGTGCACGGTCACATATGTGTGGCGCTCCGTCGGAATGAGTCAAAAGTCGCAAAAAATGAAATCGTAGTTATGCCTATAAGTGAATTCTACAGACTCTAAGCTTTACACTGATATGTAATACAACTCATTTCGACATCCCTATAGATCATAAAAACGAATATTAACCACGTTTGTTATGTCAGTTGATTTTCTAAATAACGGAGAAAATCGCTCTCAAAGTTCAGGCTATGTTCATGCTCACAACCTGTTTCTTTCACGGGACGAAACAATACAACTGTCCTGCTTAGCGACGGCGTTTACGCTCCATCGCACGCACTACCGTATAAGGCGATAGCTTGGGTATGTAAGATAATCAACCAATCGCAGGACAGGTCTATCATTAACGATTCTGACCAATACGGCAGCCCGAATGTAAACTTCGGCGCGTTTGTGTCCGTGCCGCTGCCGCCGCATGAATGAGTCGGTACGCGTTGTGTGTCGGCTGCGTTGTGGTTTGCCGCAATTTTTAACTCACAAACAATAGGAAACAGTAGAAAGAAAAGAAGGCACGCAGTGCGTCTTACGAGAAGCGTCTTTTAGCGAGGGCGTTGATCGCTTCCATTCTCCTCCCATACATGTTGTTGTCAATGGAAACTAAAGAGGATGCGTTTAGCAAGTACCAATACCTAAATAGAACCTGAGAACCTATTGTAGGCGGGCACGCAATGCGTCTTACGAGAAGCGTCTTTTGGCGAGGGCGTTCATCGCTTCCATTCTCCTCCCATGTTGTTGTCAATGGAAACTAAAGAGGATGCGTTTAGCAAGTACCAATACCTATTAAATAGAACCTGAGAACCTATTCTAAGCGGGGGTTCAAAAGACAGCATCGGTAGAAAAAGTCAATGAAGTTGATTAACGATAGTCGTCTTTTGAGATCGTGTTCTTTGCGTGTACTTAAAACCCTCAAATTACGCACATGGTCGTAATGTTGCAGAGCATCAAAAACTGCTTTCGCGTCTTTTCTGCTGCAGCTGTATACAGCCGTAACATTATGAATTCCCGCCATATTAAAGGCACATTTCCTTTATAGGCGTTGCGTGCACAGTAATTATCGCTTATCAGAAGTATCAGATGTATCAGAAGCAAAGGTTGATGTAGGCTTGACAGCTTCACGTTGGGTTTACAATGATTCTCAGTCACTTTTCTAATAGCATAGCATATAAAAAACAATTAACTTGTAGCTTAAGCGGATTGTTTTTTTTTTTTTTACATCACATGTGCAGTTACAATCTTTCTGCGTTTGAGAAGTGGATCATAAATAATAATACTGAAAAATATTCGGAATTAATACTTAGGCCTTCTTCACTTCGTTTTGTATTCACAAACCTTATCAGAAAAAAAAAAAATGATTGCTTGATTACTTTCGGGTAAAGGAACTACCGGAAAGGAACCGCATTTAATTTTCTTGTTAACGAACCTAAGCTAATAGCAAACCATATTTCATTGTGTGATTAACGAACCTTCAGAATAATCAATTGTAGGCCTATTACCCCCCTCCCCCAAGGAAAAAAAAAAGCATTTCAATGTCATGCGTTGTCAATAGCGATAAAAGGCCCGTTTTTATTTCGTAGTGTGTCTCAGTACTCCTGTGCTTATTTCTAAGGATGTGCCTCTCTTAATGATTGCGATTGATGTTTAACTATTTCTTTCACGCGAGCTTGAACAGGAAGAAGTTAAAATTCAGGCAAGGAGACGAGTTTTCTTCCATGAGATGCAATCATTAAGACACATCTATTCACGAAAGTTGTGTGATTGCTTATGTGCTAAAGAATTGTGTCCATTACATGAATCAGGCACTATACAAAACGGTTGAAATCTACTGAAAGTCGAACTTCGTTTTGTTTTTTGTTTTTTGTTCAATTTCATTTCAATTTTAAGCGGGGATAGACTAGAAATTAGTTTGTCTATACTGGCAGGAGACATTACAGTTTTCCAGTACATGCTCCGCATTTAAACAGTCGCCATATTTTCGTGGTCAGAATCAGATAATGGACACGTGATATATTATAAAAATGAAAATAGAAAACAACGAACACGCCATATGTACAAACATTATGAACTTCAACGAATTAAACTTACCTGTGATATTCTGCATAAAAAACAAGCACGCCGATTAAATGATTTAATATAATTAATAGAGCACACAGCGATATCATGCATGGCAGATCAAATCAAGTTCAGTTGGTGAGAAAGCTAAATGAAGTTAAAAAGTTGACTTCTTTTCGTTACTCTTTCAATTCATGAAAACAGAATTACATTGTATATCTATTGAAGAGGATTGTCTCTGTTGCGAACGATCGCCATATATAGCACTGTTAGTCTCCTGCGCAAATCCGAATCCCTAAATAATTTTTGCTTGATAATGTAATAACCCTGCTCATAATTTCATAAAGGACTCGCAAATTCAAAGTTTCAAACCGTATACTAAAACATTATATTGTATACGGTGTATTTCAAAAAACATTTTGAATGCGTTGCGTGTTAGCATGTTAATAGCACCAATCTGCCTTTTATTTTCCGTATACGTAAAGCGCACAGAAACGTAACCAAATATTACAAAATACAGTGAAATGCATTGTACGGCGTGGTACTATCATTAGAAGTATATCCCATTCCTTTTTACTTTTATTTGCTTGAACCAAACCATGTGTCATTTTCGTAGCGACATCACTAGGAATTAGAATGTATGAAGATAATCGTTACTCATTTTTTTTTTTTGCGCTACTATTATAGCATTTACATTTTCCAACTTTTATTGACATGCAGTACTTACTGTATTGTTACGATTACGAATGTTGGTTATGAATTCAAAAGACTGGTTTATTAATCGAACTACAAAGGTAATAGCTGTTTTGAAAGTAGTTCGATACAAGTTCAAAACGCGATCGAAGTCATTGTCATAGGGGGAACTGATAGCTCTAGAAAACTTGTTTAGGCTAGTAAAGATTGCCGTATAGGCAATCTTTGTAGAAAGTTTTGACTTAGGCCGTCTATTGAGTATTTTGAGAAACTTAATAAAGAATTATTTGTTTTGATTATGTCAAGAATTAGTTTGAACTATGAGAATAAAAAGGCGCGGTTACCCAAACAATATCGTAGTTCGATTAGACAGTCATGATGGGTAAAGTGAATTCATGACTTGACTAATCCTTACTGAATTGATGAGCACTTCTGTAAACCATCAGTTATGTCTTGTAATCGTAGTCAAAATTCTTTTGAGCGATGAGACGAAAACCAACAAACAAAATGCCGTGTATCATCGCTCGAGATTCCAACATTTGGCGTCACCCGACCAACAATAAGTGACAAATCAAATGGGATATTATGTTGTGGGATAGCAGACTGTTATACGATTTTTAAATGTTTCGAGCAATTGTTTAAAAAAAAAAAAGAGAAAATGAGGCAAAGTTCAAGAAATTAGAAAAAGCACGTAAATGCAGGCGATCATGTTTGATAATAATAGTAAGAGATTACAATCGGCCGTGCGGATGTATATGATTGCCTTATTTACATGTCTGATTTCTGTAAACTATGTGATATTTAAATTTAAGTTCCCTTCCCTCCTTGATAGAAGTTTTGTTGGGTTTTCGCTATAGGCATTTATTAGGAAACGCTGTAAAAACGACAACAAATGCCTACTATACATCAAAAGATGACCTATACATACATGAAACACACAAAAAAAATCTCTACGTTCTGATATAAATCAACTGCTTGTTTGTTTGTTTGTTTATTTGTTTGTTTGTTTTGAATTACCATGGTCTTTGTCGGGGGAAAGATGAAGAAAAGTAGTAGAGTGTATCACTCTCAAATCCGGATGATTGCGATAAGTGTGTATCCCCGCCCTTTCTATACAGGTAAACGATTTAAGCTTGGTATGCTATTATAAAAGCCTGCATGTGTCACGCGGAAGAACTGATTCCGTGATCACTTTTAGCCTTTCATAAAATTCACGTTTTAAGATGGTAACGATAGCTTGTAGGAGATAGAGTAAGTTAGCGTCACTGACTGTGGTTCTGAACACAAAAGGAGACTCAAAAATTCCTTTACAAATTAGCAGATATAATGCCGATCCTCCAACACTGTTGCTCCATTCCGTCATTGATTCTGCTATCAATGGCGAAGAAAGAATACTGGTTGCGTGATTATCCACCCCTTGATAGCAGGAAGTTTACCTTTCATTGTTTAAGGCTTCGTTGATGCGGGGTTTACTCGGATACAAGGCGTGAACATTGCCGTCCGAGTTCTTTCATTCGAAATTCCTCAGAATACGCAATTCAATGGGCAATTAGCGCTGCTACTTGGCAAAGCTGTTAGCCAACCCAATTGTCCCAATTCTTTGCAGACTTGACCTCTCACATGTCAGCTACACGCAATACACGGCAAACAGCTTTCATTACAAACATTCTGATTAAAAAACAAAACAAAATGAAGAAGCACACTTTTGAGTAGCGACACAGCTTTCTGTCCCTTTCTCAAATAGGTCCTACTTCTAAAAAAATACACAGATGACTAGAGTCAGAATATCCTCCAAAGGGAACACGAGCTATCTGGGCATTAATAATGTTTGTCTTCCTATTTCTCTCCATGCCGTCACGGCCCAAACCATCATAAGTAATAAGGCAATAAGTTTCATTAACCAGGGAAATAATAGTACGCATTACATACATTTGGCGAATTATCACACAAATTGTCGACTTTATAAAAACGAGAATAATTGACAACTTAGGCCCTACTATATCTCCAGAGATGAGCTTTAAACAGCAAGTCACATACCAGGGAAGGAAAGTTATGATTATTTGAACAAATTCATTAATGAGGCCAATTAATAACCGTTGTAAAAGTACACACACGCATAAAAAAGGTTTCGAGTTCGATATGATTGTGATCATTGTATTAGCTCATAGATAAAGTATCATAAATTTTGCGTGATCGTTCGTTGGAATTATTTTTTTCAGTGCGATTTGTGCGTCATGTCAATCACCACTCATTGAAATGGAGTGCATGTATCAAACGAAACTCGCTGGTCATGCAATCAATAGCCTTGGTCAGCTCACTATTATTGCGTAATTCTATAGCCCTCGCCGCTTGGCCGCCGACGCCGCCGCGCGCACCATGCTTTGTTTTGTCTTCAAAGGGGTCAAGAGCAATGCCTCATTAGCATACACCCTAGCAACGGAGGCGGAGTCTCGATCTGGCAAGAACAATAGGTGCGAAACGCAACGCAAAGGCGAGCGTTCGAAAAAAATGTAACCGAAAAAAAAATGTCTCAGAAAAACGGTGATTTGGGACACTTGTACTCATGTTCACACGCTGAAATTTTCTGTACAAACAGATAAAACATAAAGGAATCAGAATCCGTCATAAAAAAATTTCGACCCGAGTAGTGCTTCCCCTTCATTTTCGGCTCATTACGGGAAAACTCCCCGTGCGACTTATGACTCATTTTGTCGGAGCGCCACACATATGTGATCACGTGACTATACCATGCTAAATTGAATGAACGATTTGCGAAATGGTGCTTACCTTACGAATTTGAACTGAAAAAGTGCTGATTCGAATGATGTTAAAGGTAATTTGAATGCTCCAAAATGAATTTGAATGGAAAGATTATAAAATTGAAATACCGAACGTGCTATCTAGGCTAAATTGAATGCAGCAATTTGGAATTGGCGTGGAAAAAAGTGCGAAATTGGCCGGGAAAACTTCTACAAAAAACGTGAAAAGATCACCAACATTTAATGAACATCCACCAACACCAAACATTGCTACATATCTTTAAGAAGATAATGTTCCATCTGAACTGAAAGTTTCAATATAGCGCCATGTTGATTTTGAAGAATTACCGTTCAAATCGCGGCGTGATGACGATTCTTGATAAGTTGAGGTATGTGCGATTAAAACAGGAAATAAAAAAGTGATAAGAAGAATACAAGCAGTGTATGTCATTCATGATAGCCTCACGATTATTCCTTGTTATGATTCAAGTGGTGTATGAATTAAGTTTTATTTTCTTCTATATTGTGTTGATTGACGTACTTTATAGCTGTTTAAAAGTGGCGGTAAGCCCATTTTACTATCGCACTATGTCTCTGATTGTCTCTCTGTGTGTCTGTCTCTCTCTTACACCCTCTCTATAATTATGTTATGATCATAATTATATCATAGTTCAAACCGTGCACCACAAAACGAACAAAACGTTGCACCCCTTGATATTAAGTGAGGGCTCAAAAAAGGTGAAACGGGTCAACCAATTCATTATTGGGTTTTTCATATTTTCTGAAAGAGCTGCCCTTCTTCTACTTTATTCGTAAGTTTGGTATCATGAAATAAATGTGAAAGTGCGTTTTCAACAGTTTTTCTACAACTCTTTTTTCGTGCAGTAGTGAGATCAGGTATGTCTGAGAGGCCCCTTTTCCTTTCTTGATAACGCTTTGCACCTTAATCACTTTTAAGTCTAATAACTTTTGAAGAGATAATCCTACTGCTTTGAAAGTTGGCATTGGTCATGGACAGAATGTGCTTATAGGCCTGCTTAATATCAATTTGATCTAGTAATCCCTTAACTGTTGTTGCTCCAGCGGTAGACGTCCTGTTTTTGTCCCATTCACTCCACTGCTAGCCCGGCTTAGTAAAGATTAAGCGCTTGAATACACAGACCCTGTACTTCTTGGGTCACACTTTTCCAGAGTGTGCTTTCTTCTAGTTGTAAGGTAGGTTAGGAGAGTCCATTTCAATTGAGCTATTTATACATCATTTTTAAAGCTTAATTTTTGCTTTTTCAGAATCTGCCCTTAACTAAAAATCCATGTCTAGCGATTTTCTGTTGGTTTTGTGATGCAGGGTCACTAAACATATCCTACATATTTAAGATATTTGTCATATTATAAATCATATCATAATGTAAATGTAAATTTAGCGCAACTTTTAGAGTGTGATGATATAAATAACAGATAACTATTTGTTTTTATTGGTTACGCCAACAGGTTACTTTCAAACAATAGCATAAACGCCATCGACGGAAGTGAATTTCAAGGTTTAGACAACTTATTCTATTTGTAAGTGTGAAAAACCACTTATGTTGTTCATTTCTTTTTTATGGTTAGCCCTACAGCATTTTTAAAACAACATCATGAAAACATTCAAGGTAAAGCAAACCCTCGCTTAAGTGCTGAACATGAAATAAAGTATTTCATGGGTGGGCAAAAGTGGAGGCAGGAAAATGCAAATGATATGTAACACACTGTGCATACACGAAAATTGGAATGATTAACTCTTTATGTGCCACGTTCGCACGTCCGACTCAGTCTACGGCGTGCCAGCTTCGCATATTCTGCTCAACAAACAAAGCCACCAAAACCGATCGATAAATTGCTAATCCCGCGGTACAATCAAAGCTTTTCTCGCGCTTTTGTTCCTCTCACATACGGCTTGCATTCTCTGTGGTGATTGACTATCAAGCGGTGTTCCCAACTAAATTTGCGCGTACATTCTAAGTTCCTGTCACTATTTTATGTGCAAAAGTCATGCCCTTACAGTAATGTAGCAACTGGACAGGTAATTCAAAAGAAAAATTGAAAATAGAATTGTCATACATTGTGTACGGAAGCAAAGTTTGGCATTCCTCTTTAACTTTGCTCACTACTATGTCCAGCTTAGCAAAAATTTGTAGAAGTTATATACATTGGAAAAAGAGAATTCTTTCTCAAAGCATGACTACCTTCGTGTCTCAGAATAACGTGGCACACAGGGGATTTCCACCATGGCACATAAAGAGTTAATTACCTCAAAACTTGAAATTATTTGAACTCTATTTATGTTTACTTCTGGGATAGTAAGAATTATTCTATATAACATTATTTCACTATAATTATGCTGCCGCCTATTGAGTCATGCTAGTTTATTTGTACACGCCATTTTTGTACACAAAGGGAAAGGGCAGCTGCATGTTATGCAAACTAAACAGTCAATCCTACTACTAAGTCACTTCAATATCCGTTGTGTGAACTAGGAGGTTTCTTGCTTTTCTCATTTAAATTTGTACTCTCTCATCGAATGGTATTATATAGATGATGACTGGCGAGGAAGGAAACATACCGAATGTTCCATCAGAAGAGTTTGAAATGCTATTGAGGGAGGTTATAAGATGATTTATCCTATCGATTGCGTGAAAAGTATGACTGTTCAATCGTTTGTTATCGTTTGTCATTGTTAACATGAAATTATTTCCCCGTGGGAGGACATTACAAAAATGGGCGAACATAACTAATGATTGTGTTTAGCCAATCACTAACCGATATTTAACTAACCCATATAATATAATTCTCTGCGAACCAGGTCTTCTACCGGACGGTTTCTTTTTCTTTCAAGTAATTACAGCATCAGAACGAAACCTGAACCTCTTTATGTACAATATAAAAGCTTAGCAAATATGAAAACAACTTAAAACTCTCTATATTCATGATTAAAACGTAAGTTTCTTACTTCTTCACATTATTTGTCGAAAAAAAAAAGAGAAAGATAACAAGTTATTAGTGCTTAACTGTTGTATTCTCAGCAGTTTATTGTGGCAAATTACAACTCTGTATGATAATAATTATTCTTAACCCATTCCGTACTGAATTCCAAAATTCCCATACACTTAATTACACATAACAACATGTTCCCGTATTGAATGGGTTAAGATACAACAACAAAGAAACGTGTTGTGGAAAAATGAAATGCTATAAAGTGAATGAACATATTAGTTATAATTAACATGTAAGGGTTTGTACATATGTTTAATTGTCTTCTCTCTCTCTCTCTCTCTCTCTCTCTCTTCAACTGGCAATAATAGAGATCTGTCATATAACAAGCTGCGAAGTATTGACAGTCACTCCTTTGAGGCCGTTAGCACTCTAACAGAACTGTAAGTGCATCTGGGAGGGGATCACTATAATTCTCTCTTTTGTATGAAACAGGAATATACCTTTACAATATCCGTGTGTAAATGTATAAGCCCATACCTTAAAAATTAAACACATTACCAAACCTGAAACCTATACGTTCGTCAGCAGATATATTGAAATATATGTATATATATATATATATATATATATATATATATATATATATATATATATGTGTGTGTGTGTGTTATTCATGTTACATGTTAAACATTTCATACTCAAGTTTCATGTTTCACTTGATTTCAAAATAAGATACGTTTAACACAACAGACAATTTGAGATAGAATTGCTGAAATGTATGAGAATCTAATCATAATGCGTAATATGAGGAACCTACTAAAAAGCAAAGCTTGTACGATGTAGGTTTCAAATATATACTTATATCTCATAAACAATAACCCAGACACTCTTAGGGCTGTGGAAAATTGTTTAGTATAAATCTTAAACTCTCCAAGACACTTCAATTGATTTCGCATCTTAGGAATTGAATCGTTTATAGGTTCTAATACAGTTTATTATTTCAATTATATCGGAATAAACATCGGAAGTCTAATCTGTACGTTATGCAAGTGGGCACCCTTGTTAACATCATTATCATAATAAAAAATATATACTTTTTAAACTTAATTTTTGAAGTACTGTATTATATAGCATTGGATTATTTGGGGTTTTTCATATTTGCCAAGATAACTTTACCTTTTAACTGACACCTACTAAGAAGTAAACACATTTTTAATTTTCATTTAAAGTATTAATACAGAAGGAGTAAGTAAAACACATTTGTTTTTCTGTCCTTTGTTTTAATCTTCAACAGTGATCTAAGCCACAATGACATTAGTGAAATCAAACCAGACGCATTTGCAGGATTGGATCATTTGGTGACATTGTAAGTATGTGCGAACAAAATACTTTTGTCTAGTAATGTTCGATGCGTCTTTTGTTTTATAATATTAAATAACTTTTGGGAGAGGCGAGGGCTTATGTTTTATAGTTTTGGTAGCAAGTATGTTAAAACGGAAATGAATGTTAGTGAGTTAATTACACATTCACTGGACAGTATGTGCTATATAAATGTCATGCTGACTGGAGTCATGCTGGGGTTTGCTCTCGCTTTATCAGTGCTACATCTTTCTATTTGATAGTGCTCAGGACATCCTTCGCGTTTTCACAGAACAGTCACAGCTTAATAATCGTCTTATTTCAGGAATTCCGAGGAAAAAACACCGAAGGACAACACACACACACACACACACACACAAAAAAAAAACTACATAGTTGAAAAAAAATGAACAACATTATTGCTCTGCAGCTGCTTATTTAGGGTTGACTTTGTAAAGAAAGGTCCCATACCGATTTGTTTTTCTTATCTCTCTCTCTCTCTCTCTCTAGAGGCTGTAGGACCTAAGTACTTTGCTTGTTACTTAGAGAATCTGTATAATATAATGATTGTCTTATTTGTTATCACGCATATCATCTCTATTTTTCTTCTTTTATAAGGTCATATTCGTTTTTGTATCTTTGTGTTTTTGTATTTTGTGATTGCAATAGAGATCTTTCGCACAACAGGATCAAAAGTGTGAGCGGTGGGATTTTCTACGAATTAATCAGCCTTTATGCCTTGTAAGTGTTTGAGTGATTTCGGTACCTTAAATTTTATCTTAAATTCTTATGCTAAGTACACTTCGTACTGTTATGACTGCGAGATATAACATGGAAATGACAAACAAAGTACTGACATTTTCTTTTTCTTTTTGTATTTTGTGATTGCAATAGAGACACGCTCTGCTAACACCTCATGTCTTAATTTCTGTCATCAAACAATCGACTGCGGCCTTAAAAAACACCAAACAAACAAACATAAACAAACATTCCAAAAATGTTCACACCATATCATTACAACTGAACAATGTGAACCAGTAATCGTTTGTCCGTTATCTGTCATAGTTCGTGCAATCTTATTCAGCAAATGTTCTTGCTTTCATTTGCTGTAGGAAGTAATCTTTAAGAACACATTTTGTTTCCATATTTTTTTCTAGTTGTGTTTTACGTATTGAATGTTGTGTGTTCCAACCGGCAATCACTTTTTCTTTTTCTGCAATTTATATTACGATCAGAGTTGTCAGCGTACCTTTTCTTACTACATGAATCTATCTATCGTTCTTATCAATTTATATCGTGTTCTTGTGTGTGTGTGTGTGTGTGTGTGTGTGTGTGTGTTTTACATGGACATTATGCTGAATACACATCCCTGCTTTAATTTCGTGTCTATACCATGTTGTTTGCTTTCATGCTTTTGTGCCTTAGACCAATTTTCCCTCCTCTTGCTTTTTTTACTGCCATGAGCCATTTTTTTTTTGTCCACATTACCTAAATCTCATATCCTGCTTTAAAGTATTTACCTTTTCCATTTTTGAAGCTAAGGTTTGATGGGTATTTGCGACAATTTGTGATAGATGTTCCACAACAGCCTTTATAGCCTTCGAACGGCTGGATTGCTATTAAAATGTTAACAGGAAACAATTTATTATTGTTATTTTTATCATCAGTTGCATTGCTATATTATGATTCCTTCCGTAATTAACATGTCATACCAATTTTGTATTTTGCTAATTGTTTGTTTGTATTTTGTTTCTCTTTTGTTATGTACATTTACAGATGTGACGTGAAATATAAAAAGATAAACAACTTCAACTGTGTGTTAAGAGTATTAAAGACCAGTACAGTTTCAGTAATTCAATTCAATTATCACAAGTACTGGGCGGTGTTTTGTTTACCTTTAAGGTTTAGATGTGATTTGTGCAAACCATTTTAATTCATATTACTTTTCTTTCACTTTTAACTGATTTCTATTTTCCTCTGGAAGGAACCTGTCAACGAACGCGGTCCCTCTTCTTCAGTCCCACACGTTTTCGAACCAGGCAATGCTGACATACTTGTAAGGAACGATACAGTGTACTTTCATTATCACGTGTGTATACACATCGTCGATATCACTGCTTTTGTTATCACATTGTGTATGCAGTTTTGTACATGTTGGAATGGATACATATATGCTACTAAGAAATATAACACGACTACGCTAAAGACAAATGAAGAAACATGTAGTTCTTTGATTCAATATCCCGGAGTTGTTGAAGAATGCACGGGGCTCAACGCAAAATACGTCAATATCAATGATTTCTTTAAACAAATGAAGAGTTTGTTTGCAAAAACCGATAAGTCCATATTTGCCAAATGGAGATATTTGCGATTAAAGGTCAAGAAAAATAAAGGGAAAATAAGAAAATTTTTGCTTCTTTTGACCATAACTTCAAAAATATACCTTTATATGTAGTGACCAATATATCATTCAAAAGGTATTATTTTGTACTTTATGACGGATATCGTATTTCAAAATCTTCAAAAATGGACTTATCGGTTTTTGCAAACAAACCCTTCAAATACAGCGAAATGAATATATCAGTTACTTTATGCATACGGATAGTCTAAATAGAACTTCTTGAATATCAAACAGATCTAGACGAAATGGATGCCGACCTTTCTTTTTTTTTCTCACTTTTTTTCATTTGACCTTGGAATATTCCTTTGTAAATATTTACTTAACTCTCTATGTGCCACGTTCGCACGTCCGACTCAGTCGACGGCATGCCAACTTCGCATATTCTGCTCAACAAACAAAGCCGCCAAAACCGATCGATAAATCGGCTAATTACTGCTAATCCCGCGGCACAATGAAAGCGTATCTCGTGCTTTTGTTTCTCTCATATACGGCTTACATTCTATGTGGTGATAGACTATCAAGCGGTGTTCCCAACTAGATTTGCTCGTACATTCTAAGTTACTGTCACGGTTTTACGTGTAAAAGTCATGCCTTTACAGTAATGTAGCAAGTGGTCATTTAAAAGAAAAATGAAAATAGATTCGTCATATAATCTATATCGAAACAAAGCTTGGCATTCCTCTTTAACGTTGCTTGCTATTATGCCCATCTTAACAGAAATTTGTAGAAGTTATAGAAATTGGAAAAACAGAATTCCTTCTCAAAGCATGACTACCTTCCTGTCTCAGAATAACGTGGCACACAGGGGGTTTCCACCGTGGCACATAAAGAGTTAAAAGCCAGTCTTTGTCCTCTCTCAATATCATGAATACATGACAGGAAAAAAAATATATTATCAAACTCTGCAATGGCTTAATGTATACAGTTCATGTTGCGATCTTGATATATATTTGCCTGTTAAACGCGGTATGATTTCGCTTGTTTTCTTTACAGAGCACTGGACAATAATCCAATAACTTACATTGAACCAGAAGCTTTCGTCAACCTTTCCAAAGTAGAATATTTGTAAGTGTGCAAATGCCTGATGAAACATTATTTTGTTTTCCTTTGTTTGATACCGACCCTGTCTGGCCCTTTCTGGGCCTGATACTAAAGACATTGTGAACAAATTATGTTTTGTTTCTGTACGCCAATCGGCACTTAAGATACCCAAACGGTTGATTATACAATGAAGAAAAAGTATAGGAAAACAGAACCAAAGAAATGTTAACTGGAGGTGAATTTATCTTAGTTTGAACTTGTAATTTGGATTATACAGCACTTTGTAATGACATGATACATTCATGTCACATACATGCATACTAAGCTTTCATTAACCCAGTAAAATCATGACTAGTCAAAATATCCCCTCCCCTCTCTTTGTTTCTCTCTTCGTTCATATTTTAAAGGTTCCTAACAGAAGTGGATTTGCGTGATGTAGACGAAAACACGGTAGAACCACTTACGTCGCTTGTAGCTATGTAAGTTTATCATTCAATACTTGTGTTTATTCCCACTCCAAGACAACAAAAGGGCAAGAGACTCTTAATTTGCGTTTTCCGTGGTCTTTATAAAGGAAAACATTTGTATTTCACAGCAGGTTGCCCAAAACCAAATTCCATAAATTGTCGATTCAAAACTGGTGTATTGATAGCAAGGTATTAAATCAACCATACATTATACATACAGTGTATAAGATTAGAACAGGGAATGCGGTCTGCAAGGAACTGTAATATTTTGGAAGAGAAACTTTTATGACCCTCTAGGCTTGAAAAATTAGCAGGCTGCGTCCGGCCTCTCGCCTAGCGAAGTTGACCAAAAGCAATAAATCATTTTGTCTCTCCGCCAGTGCGACTATGGCCGCACGATCGTATGGCGGGCGAGGGGAGTCAAAATTAGTACAACTATGCAGCTATACAGCCATGGAATGGATGTAAGGTTTTAACCAATCAGAACGCAAGAAACCGTACAACTATGCAACTGTGCAACTATTCAACTGTGCAAGTGTACAGCCCTAGAATGCCTGTATGGTTGTCACTCGTACGGGCCGAAGTGCCATTAACCGAACAACCATACGTCCATGCATCCCATTACGGAACGACTGTCAAGTTAAGTGGTTATGAAAAACACACACAAACTGAACTTTGCGTGAAATTTAAATTCTATGAATATTAATAGATTTGTACAAGTGAAAAAAAAAGCAAATGAGCAAAGAAAATGATAATCCATCCAGACCAAATCCAATTTTCTTTGTTCACTCTGCAACTAATAAATGATATCTGTTTACATTTGTTGGATTTGTAACAGCATACACACGTATTTTTTTTCTTATCTTTAACGTAAAGGGTATTTAAGGCAGATACGGCCATAACAATCAAAGTATATACTAATACCTATAGTAGCGCGTAACAGTGCAAATCACCTGCTATTAAATTATGAAGGTGGTAGCTCTTTTCTGTTGTAGGGTATAGCACATAAGGTCATGCAGAGTTGGAATTTAAATAATCTAACCGGCCAATATCTGTGTATAATCGTGTTTCTGTGTAGGGATTCGTGTATGTGATATATTTTACTAGTTGATACGGTCCTTTTCTTTCTATGCTGTAACCTTTATTATCAGCAATCATTGCCTTCCATTTTTTCCGTTTCTCATATATTTACTCTATGTATTTGTTTTTTTTTTATCTTATTATGTAGATCGACTTCTGATACGCGGCTCTGTTGTCTTGTGGAAAATCGAGCGAACACTACCTGTACATCGACCGTTCCGACGAACCCCCTTGACACCTGCGGCAGTCTTTACCCGAGTGACGTATTACGAGTGTTTGGATGGTTAATGGGAATGACTGCCCTCATCGGCAACTGCGCAGTGTTGTACCTACGTCTCTATCATGAACAGGAAAGCAAGGTCCAGAATCGACTGATCGCAAGTCTTGCCTTAGCTGATTGTATCATGGCTGTGTACATGTTGATCATAACTTCAGCAGATTTGCATTTTGGATCGGATTATTTCCTGAGGGCGCCGTTGTGGCGAAATTCAGGTCTCTGCCGGTTTGCAGGGTTTCTGGCATTTTTCTCGAGTGAAGCATCTGTGATAAGTTTGACGTTGATCACTCTAGATAGGTTCATATGTATCACGTTTCCATTAAAGGGCTGGAGAATAGGTAACCGAGCGTGTAAAATCCTGCTCTGTACTACCTGGCTCTCTGTCTTTGTAATTTCTGTTCCCACATTTATTGATAACTCAAAGATACCGGATTTGTATGGACAATCAGACGTGTGCATAGGCCTTCCTCTGCACTTGAGGTCTGGTGGCACAGGTGTCTTAGTTACAACCAAAGAAACTGAATGGAGTAGGGATTTTACAGTTACTTTCGTGCCACTAGACGACACTAAACGTCCCCCGTGGCTTTACTCAATTGTTGTGTTTATTGGCGTCAACTTATTATCGTTCATCTTCATGGTAGTTTGTTATGTCGTCATGTTCGTCAAAGTGAGTCGGTCAAGCAAAGCGACCACGAACACGGCCTCGCGGTCTCGTGAGATCAAAGTTGCTCGCAGAATGGCGATTCTGATCGGAACTGATTTCGCCTGCTGGATGCCTATCATTTTAATGGGTATCTTGACTCAGACAAACTCACTCGACATACCGACATCTCTCTATGCCTGGAGTGTCATCTTCATTCTTCCTATCAACTCTTCTCTGAATCCGATGCTATACACGTTCATGTATTACTTTGATAAAGCCAAGAAATCTTCCAGAAGTAGTAGTTCCTGAAAGTATTTTTGTTTTTGTTTTTCTCTCATGAGTACGAGTCTAAAGGACGGTGTAAAAGTATCAATATTATATTATATTCATATATCCTCACATGCATACAGATCTACATAGGCCTATTTACATTTCTTCTTTCTCTATAGTGTACCCGACAATAGCAACAATAACTAATAAATAATCTCTATATATTATTCTATGATGTCAACAACCAGACATGACCAGCCATTGCAACCTCTGGGAAGGTTGGCTCGGGTCGGCTATATAAGCCAGTTCACAGTTAGCTCATGGGCACATTGGTACAAATGACCTGTCTCTTTGCTCAATTGGTTAGCACTTTACTCGTTTTCAAAGTAGCATGATGCATAAGCATGCCCACAATTTATGGAATTCACGTTCAAACAAAGAATGAACTTGCACAGAGCAGGTGACAAGAATGGTCTGTCAATTGACACTTCGGCAGGCATTCATTTTATAGTTTCGTGTTGAATGCATAAACAAATGCTTTCTACCAACATTGTTAAATACCAGGCTTGCTGTCAGGTGGATGTGCTAGTAAACACTTACAAGGGTTAATTGAATAATTATTATATAAGCGTTGCTTATCTCCGTGAATTCAAAGACAAACACGCCTGAGTGTACGAAATAATGACCTTTTTCTGCTTATGCACAACTTACAACGAACTTACAACGTCAAGAAAACACCAGAACCAAGTAACTCTCAAATCAGCGTACGCAGGCCTTAATAACGTACTTTTGAAGCGCGATAAATTTTCACAAGAAAAATCATTGTCAAATGTGACCCTGCACCACAAAACAAACAAAAAGTCGCCAGACATGGATTTTTAGTTAAGGACAGATTCTAAAAGGGTAGACTCTAAGCTTTAAAATGATGTATAACTCAAATGGACACTCCTAACCTAAATATTGGAAAGAAAGCGCTCACTCTGGAAAAGTGTGAACCGAAAAAAAGAGGCTCTGAAGTACAGGGTCTATCTGTCTATTCAAGCCTTTAATCTTTACCAAACTGTGCACGCTGTGCGATGAATGGGACAAAAAACAGCGTGTAAACTTCTGGAGCAACAACAATGAAGGGATCATCCGATTAAATTGAAAGTGAGCACACTCTGTTAAAACGTTCTGTCCATGATTAATGCCAACTTTCAAAGCAGTAGTGTTATCCTGTCAAAGGTTATCAGACTTGAAAGTGAAGAGTTTGCAAAGGGTTATCAAGAAATGAAAAGGGGCCTCTAAAAGACATACCTGATCTCACTACTCTCAAAAAAAAAAAAAAAAAAAACAGGTTGTAGAAAAACTACCGTAAATGCACTTTCCCATTCATTCATTCGGTGACATAAAAAACAAAACACGTTGCTTTGCTTTGCTTTGTTTTGTTTTGTTTTGTTCTGGAAGGGGGTATCTCATCCCTTTCAAAAACCAGTTTTCATCAAATAAAAAATGTGAATTCCTCTTAGAATAATGTTCTTTTGAATTCCATATAAGCAGTTTCGAATAATCATATCACCCAAAATTAAAACCTTATTCCCCGTCTGAACCAAAACTATATAATTCCTTTAACAGGTCTTCCTGTACCCTGATCGCAGGGAGCAATGTAAACAAAAATCAATGATAATATAATGTGTCGCAGACAAACAAACAAACAAACAAAACAGTCAGAAATACTGGTGTCGGGGGTAAGACAAATACATTCGTCAAGCCTTGCTAGATGGCTGTAAGCTTCCTTGATGACCTCAGAAAGAGCATACAGCTCTAAGTTTCTTCTTTTTCTTGACAAGCAAAAGGAAGGAACGAGCGTAAGACAATTTCTTCCTCAGAGTGAGTCGTCAGGTCTGGCTGGTTTCAAGTCTGATTTCGTGCGTCGAATTGCTGTTGCTGCAGGAATCCATGCAACCCTATTGTACCGGGATCCTTTTGGCTAATGGATCTCCATACAGCGCCGCGCCTACAGACAGTGGTCCGTCTTCGAACCTTTATTCGGGAATCCTCGTTGAGTTCCCAGCTGTTCCCCTTGATTTGTTTTTAGGTGTTACACTTCTTTCGAGGCTCAAGACGCCAGAGCCCAATTTACCTTTTTGCACTTTTCAATGTTATTGAGGTGCAATTCAGAGAATGATTATAGAGTGGCTCTAGGAGTGTGATATGGGTCAAGATAGAAACATAATTGAACACTATAAGATGATTTTTGATTCATTCGTATAGAATATAGAATCCTCATGCGATAAAGCTTCCGATACATTAGAACCAGTTTTCCCTCTTCTAGCCCTCATTTATAGCGTTTTTTCAGATATCTGCTCAGTGTTGCTCTCTCTCTCTCTCTCTGAATACGACTTGGCCTTCTGACAAATTTAGCGTTATGAGTGTTCGAATGTGTAGCTTCAACACCAAATTGCTTCATAGTCTCGGCTCGAGCCATATTTTACATTGTCATTAACGAAGAAAATATAATAATCACTTCGTTTATTGAATGTTCTTATGGGTTAGGACTGAAATATCTAGCAAGTTTAGAGAGTTTGTCAACATAGCTTTATGAAAAAAAAAAAGTTGCAACTGTTTTAGTGATTGGATGTGACTAGTCAGGAAAACTTGACATGAATATCTTCAATATATCAGCCGCAAGATCCCTTTTGCAAATAGAATCTAGTCAGAGCTGATGGGGGGAAAATATTTGGTTATTATCAAGCAATGTTCAAGCTCAAGGTTCACAGCGTTTGTAGGCAATCGCTAGACTACAGGAAAATTATATAATTGAAAACGTGTTTCAAAGCAAACTCTCCTAAAAGGTTATAGCATGTTTTAACTTCTTCGAATGCCTGCCCGCATATCTGTGGTGTAGATAATTATCGTCTGTTGAAGGTGCAAACCGCGGAGGTCTATGCTTGTTTTAAGTTGTCCTGAACGGTGTGCACACTAGCAATCTGCACTTTTTACACACTTCTAGCGGCTTAGAATCAGTGGTTGGCAGATGCAAGAGAATCAGTTTTGTTGTTGTTGTTTTTTTTTTTTGTTCTTGTTCTTGTTGCTCTTGTTTTAAATGGTACTGAAATGACATTAGGTATACGGATATGTATACCAGATTAAAGTAGTGGCAATACTAACGTGACATGTAAGTAATAATGATCGCAATAATTCCATAGTTTGATTTACTGTAGTATCTTTGTAAATTGCAGTTAATATGAAATGCCGTGTGTACAATGTTTTCAAATTTGTTTGTTTTTAAAGACCCAAGAATGTTTCATTATAATCTACTGCATCCTTATGTATCCTTAACCCGTTTAGGACGTGTCCCGAGTATACTCGGGCTGACGTTTTCCAGGCTGTGGACTGGTCCCGAGTATACTCGGGCTGAGAGAGTGAAATGAACACGCATTTTTAAACTTAGAATTTCACCAACAATACGATGCCTATGTTGAAAATGATTTATATTTTGTGGGACTACATACATCAAAGTTGCCATCTGTGAACATTTTGTGATGATTGGTCATATCTTATGTCTATAAACAAGCAAAATATTGACAAACATGAGTGCAATTTTCACGACATTCAGACCTTCGCAACGGTCGGGAAACTGACCAATGACGAGCGACCAGCCGCACGCTCTGGCGATCTCATTTGCATCGGTATGCAAATTGTCACACTCAAGTGAAAAGCGTGCGTGCGGCGGTCAAGACCGTTGCGTGCACGCACCTACCTTATTAGCACACTGATTATGATAAAGTATTGTAGCATACTATTTCGTGTTCTATCAGGAATGCAATGTCGTACTTATGGATCTTCTATGAAAGCCACCTCGGCATGACAACCTGCTTACCATTATTGGCATGAAATGTTGGCCTTCTTCTTCCGCTGCCGAGTCCTGGGATTTGCCAAAACTCGGCGAATTGAATAAATTCAAAAGTAAATCTTTTGCGTGTCCCTGCATGCATGTGATGTGTGTGAATGTTTTTGTGTCTGTTTGTTATCATGACAGCGATGTTACCTGTAGTTGTTTTAAGAGTTTTACCGTCATGAATAATATTCTAATTATGTTATGAAATCGTTAAAAAAAAAAGAAACCACTTGGTCAAGAACAAACCGAGTAGGGGATGTACTGCATACAAACAACGCAGTCGATTGTGCTACTTCATCGAAGTCGTAAATTCATAAAAATTGAATAGACCAGGTGGCCAGAGTATCAGGTTACATTGTACCTCCTTGAATAGACAGGATGTTGATACAAAAACATTCCTAAGACGCACTCGTAGACGCCATCTGAAAAGTCGGGGATTATGAGCATAATAGAGAAGTTCAGAGGCAGTCTCTTTTTTCTGCACCGGTCCATAGAATGCATTATAGTGATGTGCTTCGTATGTATTACGTAACCACTTTTACGGACCCCAATGATTTTATGGTTGTTGGGAAGCGAATGTGCAAGTTCTCATGTGGTTGTAACCAACATATATGTATAGAATTTAAACTTCGATAACGAAATACGCTGCAATAAAGCGAGTAAACAAGACATATGGCATTTTTTTTTTCTCTCATACGCTTAGCATTCGCCAAAATTGTAGATATAATTATGATGTTCGGTATTTGATGTTTCCAGCATTTCAAAGAAGTAGTCAAAATAAAATAATATCCCATATTTCGATGATACCGACGATGGTGATGTCGACTGTTTAGTCTTTTTTGTTCTAGTTCTGTATGAATATTCCTCATAATATGCTAATATTCGGCTATAGTCGCTCTGTCAATTACTTATACATTTAGAAGTCTGAGGTGTTTTCAGTCCACTTCTTTCGTAAGTTCACGAGTCAATTTTTTTTTCGATCATTGAGTTCAATCTATTTATAATCAGTCAAATATGACAACTTATACCGAAAAAAAAACCGACTTTTCTTTTTTTTTCTTTGTAGAAAGCGCTCCAAATTTCCGAAGTGGTGATTCAATTTTGCGAGAGACGGAGATGTGATAACCACATCGCTTCAATTGAACACTTTGTTTAGGAGCAAGGTATTTCGGGCAATAAAAACATGAAATTAATGTTCTTGTCTTATCTCATGTTTATCGATGTAATCAATTTTTTTTCATGTTGCCATTGAAGTAATTTATGCACTTATCGTGCCTGTGTATTTTTTTTTTATGTCTACGTATATCTCTGCATTTAGGTATGCCTACATTCATTCATTCCATTAGACTTCGTGAAATCGCATTGAAGCATTTTCATATTCATAAACGATTGCAGCAAATGCTCGTTTCCTTTATACATTATGCTTATTGAATGAGATTGTTAGTACTTCATTTTTGTTTTTGTCTTTTATCGGGGGATGGCTGGTATACACAATAAAAAAATATTGATTTACACTCATGACATAAGAGAAGATCATTTCAACAAAATTAGCCGTCTGTTATGAGATATCAAAGAATGCCGGGAGAAATGTCGTTTATTTCAACAAAAATATCGTCTTTTCCTTATTTTCTGAAGTGATGTAATAATTGTAGGTCTTCAAGCCTGTGTGGCTTGTACTTGCCATACTTCCATGATCATGTCGGCTTCTTCTACAGCTGCCGGATGGCCAACCTTTTTTGTTGCTAAATTGAATGAATTTCTCCGTCGAACTCGGGAATGCTCACCTGCGACCCCGTTTGAAAAGACGCTCTCTCATATTGAGACGAATTTGAATTCTCAATGGACATTCTAATTTGAATTGTGTTAAGGCTACGTAATTTGAAGTGATAGGATATAGTGAAAGGAAACTGAGATTGAATGAACATCTTCATTGGGCGATCTTTTTTAAGGCGATTTTGAATTACCTAACTGTGAAATTAGAAGACAAACGTACACACACACACACACACACACAAATGACTGCAAAATCTCTGCATAATGTTGAACCATTTTGAACACTCGGATATGCCGTTTTGCTCTTCCTTTGTAATACATTTGCCTCGATTAGTGCTGCTTCGATTTATCTTATTGCATCTCATCACTTTCCTTTCCAGCTATCCACTTCTTCATTCCCATCATCTACAATTAATCGTTTAGATTGAATATCCCCGTTGATGGTGGCGATCACCTTTCCAAGATACTTTGCCCGTATTATTATATATAATCTCATAAGATATCACCATAACACAGATTGTAGGCAAACCTAGGCGTGTGTAATATTTCATTTCGTTTGCAAAAGTGTGTTCAGATTACCGTCCATGGAACTAAATTTAGAAGACCAGCCTATTTTTTATCTCTTTAACTCTCAATCTTTCTTCTTATCGCATAGACTCCGATGTTTCGTTTGCAGACCGGAAGAGCTCATAAATGCTCCATCAACTGACTTGAATAGGTGTTATATATATATATATGTATATATATATATATATATACACAATAATCTATCCCGTTTGCTGATGATTATCATATCACTGTGTGACATTTAATTTCAAGTGATGTGCAGTGAACAATACCTTCCCGCCATTACCTTAGAGTTGTAAGGGAATCATGATTGTACATCAAATTTGCAACATACAACCCGACAGTAAACTTACAAATGCGCTCATTGATCTCCTTTATTCATCTCATGGAAACCTAAGTCATATAATTATGGTCGAAATCTGGAGGCAGTCATGATGGATAATTTCACAAAGCAAACGTCTTTATACAAAAATGCATGGAGTTCGCAGGTTTAGTCACCATTAGCTGTCAAAGATTGCAAGAAAGATGCAACGATTTATCTGAATATTGAACATCCCATCAGGCTCTTGTCAACATTATGAAAATTGTTGAAACAAAACCAAGAAACAAACTCAAATGGAAGATTGGTTTGAGAAACTCAACTTCGATGTTGCTTGAAGCTTTTTTTCTCTCTCTCATACTTATGAATGACAGCGTGATTATGTTATAAGATCGTTCAAAAAATCTACTCGGCCAACGAACCAAATAGAGGATATACTGTATAATAGTCATCATTTTCATACAATGCAAGAGCCGATATTGCCACTATAGGGTCTTACAATTATATTCATCATGGTGAAACACAGCGTAACATGTGTGCGTGTTATAGGCAAGAACACTTTGAATAGACCAGGTGGCCAGAGTATCAGGTTACATTGTACCTCCTTGAATAGACAGGATGTTGATACAAAAACATTCCTAAGACGCACTCGAAGACGCCATCCGAAAAGTCGGGGATTATGAGCATAATAGAGAAGTTCAAAGGCCGATTACAGACAGTCTCTTTATTCTGCACCGGTCCATAGAATGCATTATAGTGATGTGCTTCGTATGTATTACGTAACCGCTTTTACGGACCCCAATGATTTTATGGTTGTCGAAAATCCAATGTGCAAGTTCTCATGTACTTGATACGAACATGTATAACAGAATTTAAACTTCGACAATGACATACGCTGCAATAAAGCGAGAAACAAGACATACGGCAGAAGTTGTCTTTTTTTTTTCTCTCTCTCTCTCATACGCTTAGAATTCACAAATAAAAATTATGATGTTCAGTATTTGATGTTTGCAGCATTTCAAAGAGGCAGTCAAAATAAAATTACATCCCATATTACGACGATACCGACAATGGTGATGCTGACTGTTTAGTCTTTTTTGGTTCTAGTTTTGTATGAATTCTTCATAATATGCTAATTTTCGGCTATAGTCGCTCTGTCAATTATTTATACGTTTAGAAGTCTGGGTTTTTCAGTCCATCTCTTTCGGAAGTTCACAAGTCAAATGATTTCGCGATCATTGAGTTATAATGGTTTTAGCAACACACTACCGTTTTGTAGCTCAATCGATTTATAATCAGTAGCATATGGTAACTCATGCCTAAAGAAAAATAAACTTTTTTATGTAAATTTGTAGAAAGCACTCCAAATTTGCGAAGTGATGATTCAGTTTTGCGAGAGACGGAGATGTGATAACCTGTCGCTTCAATTGAACACTCTACTTTGTTTAGGAGCAAGGAATTTCGAGCAATAAAAGCATGAAATGTTCTTGTCCATCTCATAATGATGTGATCAAATGTTTTCATGCTGCTATTGAAGTGGTTTATGCACTTATCGTGGCTGCGTATTTTTTATAACAATTGCATTATACATCTCTGTATTTACGTAGACCTACTTGCGTTCATTCCTTTAGACTTCGTGAAATCGCATTGAAGCATTTTCATATTCATAAACGATTGCAGCAAATGCTCGTTTCCTTTATACATTATGCTTATTGAATGAGAATAGTACTTCATTTTCTGTCTTTTGCCGGGCGATGACTGGTATACACAATAAAACAAAATAATATTAATTTACACTCATGACATAAGAGAAGATCATTTCAGCAAAATTAACCGTCTGTTATGAGAGATCGAAGAATGTCGGGAGAAATGTCGTTTATTTCAACAAACATATCATCTTTTCGTTATTTTCTGAAGTGATGTAATGATTTTAGACCTTCAAGCTTATGTGACATGTGCTCGCCGTTCTCCCATGGTCATGTCGTCTTCTTCTATCAGCTGGCGGGTGGTCAACCTTTTTGTTTCTAATATGAATGAACTTCTCCGACGAACTCGGAAATGCTCACCTGCGACCCTGTCTGAAAAGATACTCTCTCACATTGATGCGAATCTGAATTCTCGATGGGAATTCTAATTTGAATTGTGCTAATGCTACATTTTTTGAAGTGATAGGACATAGTGAAAGGCAAACGAGGTTGAATGAACATCTTCATGGCGCTATCTTTTTTTTTTTTTTTTTGTTGGCTATTTTGAATTACGTAACTACGAAATTGAAAGGCAAACGTACACAAAAAATGACTGCAAAATCTTTGCATAATGTTGTACCCTTTTGCCCTTTTTTGCCGTTTTGCTCTTCCTTTGTAATACATTTGTCTCAATTAGTGTTCCTTCATTTTATCTCATTACATCTCATCACTTTCCTTTCCAGCTATGCCCTTCTTCATTCCCATATATACAAACGTGTATAGATTGAATATTATCATTGATGGTGATGATCGCTTCTCCAAGATACTCTGCCCATAAAATTTATATATGTATATATATATATATATATATATATATATATATATATATATATATATATACATTACATATGTATTATATAAAACGTAAAAAGATATTACCAAAACACAGGTTGTAGGCAAACCTCATCTTGTATAATTTTACATTACGTTTTAAAAAATCTTTTCAGATTATCTACCGTCAATCAAACAAAATTTAGATGACCAGCCTATTTTTCTCTCCTTTTTCTCTTCTCATCGTATAGACTCCCCTGTTTCATCTGAAGAGCTCATACATGTTCTGTCAACTGGCTTAAACAGGACCGGTGTTTTATTCTTAGTTTTTTTTTTTTTTTCTATGTAAGAAATAACGATACTCATTTAGGTTGGTGATTACTTTTTATAATAATTAAATATATGTCTTGTATCACTGTGTGAAATCTCATTTTACTTGATACATAGTGAATAATCATTATCTTCCCGACATTACGTCGAAGTTGTAAAGGAATTGTAAGATCGCACAGAAAAATAGCAGCATCAAACCCCGATAATAAACTCACAAATCCACTCGGTGATATCTTGTATGCATCCAATGAAAACCTATTATGAGTCGCATGATCGAAATTTGTAGGTAGTCACGATTGATAATTTCAGGAAGCAAACTTCTTTATACAGACTTCTTCAGGGGATGGCAGGTATCGCGCAAGCGTGGATTATGCATTTTTATTCGTCTCAAAGAAAGAAAGATGCAAAGATTTGTTTGAATATTGAACATATTCCAGGCTCTTGTCAATTTTATGGGAATTACTGAAACAGAACCAAGAAATAAACTCAAGTGGACGTTATTCTATTACGAAATTCGACTTTGATAAATCAGTATCACCAATTCTACTTGTAATATTACATCGTTGATGGTTTGCCTAGTGTTGAAATAAAGCCACGTGCTTCTGTTACAGACACGCGAGCTTTGTATTTGGATACAAGTAGCGGGGACAAACAAGGTGTAACAGATTTTCAAATGTTGTATACAATGAATAAACTTCCTTCTGTTTCCAAAATTCATTGACTAGCTATGGTAAGGAATTTTGTGAACAACAGGTAGTCAAGAGTGGGTTCGCGTGCCTTTGATATCGCCACAATACGAGATTTACTTGGCGTATCTTACAGTCGTGTAAATGGAAATACGCAAGCCTGTACACAATCCTCCGATCGATCGCTTTTCATTGAAAGACTTTGAAGGCTTGTGATCAACGGATTACAGTTTCCATAAAAGATTGCCTCCATGAATCAGTAAATTGTGATCAACGGATTACAGTTTCCATAAAAGATTGCCTCCATGAATCAGTAAATTCAAGACAATTATGTAGTAGAAATTTGCGACACCCTCGACATAGCCTGGTGCCCAATAATAAAAGACGCTATTCATTTGAGTTGACGAGGGAACGTAAATTGACGATCGTACAGTACGTGAAGTTCAAACCGCGCGCGCGAACTCAGATAGCGAAGGGAAGCGACATTATTATTCATGAGCGGTCGTTATTCATCCAATCAGAAAGCGGATTCCTACACCGCATACACGGCAATTTGATGATTGGGTAAAGCGTGACCGTAAGTCACACCCCCTTAGTAACCCTCGGCTCGGGCTCGATTTTGGAAAACCTGTCCGTCTGTGGGGGTGTTCGCTCGCCAAAGCAAACCGTCCTAAACGGGTTAAGCAATGAGGATAAATCGAAGTTTTAAACAACGATAATGTTGATACCTGACTCTATGTTATATCGTTTTGTGTAATGGTAACGAAGATGTGCTTTTGATATGTGAATAATGTTTTTGTTGCAATATTGTTACGACCAAAATCACACTGAGAATGATCGCACAAAAGAAACCATCAACTATTGTTCAGGCGGTTTATTAACGGTGATATTTTGGGTACAGACTCGGTATCGGTTTTCACATCAGTATAATAATGATCAATAGAAACAATCACAAATCGGTGGTGGAATCACTTACATGCATCCAAATCTTAGATCACAAAGTCCCTATAAGTTCCCTGGTAGTGTCCAGATACGATGGTCGATGCACAGATGAATGATCCGCGATGCACCGATGAATGATTCCTCCGACGTAAATTCAAACGCGCAGGTTGTGATAATCCTCGGTATAAATCCGGGGTGAAAATCCAGGATATACGTCCACGTTTAAATCCACAGTATATGTCCCCAGCGAAATGTGCAGAATCCAATGTTATGACGACCACGTCCAGTCGATGCGTTGAATGATGATTCAGCCAGTAATATCTCACTAGGAATCCAGTCCGTCACAGCTTTGCCGTAACAATGTCCGTTGACATTAAAATATGGAGTCTATCTCCAATGTAGGCAAATTAATTCTCCGCAGGCAAAATGTCTCCAAGGCCTTATCTCCACAAACATAACAGGTCAGCCGGTAACACAGGATGACTCTAACAAGTCGCTTCAGAGCCAGAAGTGACGTAACTCTCAGAGCAGAGGTGTTGGGTACTCTGCCTCCTGCAGAATTTCTCTGGCTTATAAACTATCTATTCACCCCCTTCTAGCACATTCTATAACTCTCTCCAACCTGGGGCCACAGCACACCTGAACATACTGGCAAGTCCAAATTCCAGGAAACCTGGATGACTCACTGCATAAACATCATTGCCAAAATTAACTACCAATCACATTGGGCTACAGGGACAGTGCCTCACTCAGCCAAATATGTTAGCACTTCCCAGAACATTCTGGAATGGGTGAAATCATCCTAGATTGAGTGAGCTATAATGTATTTCCTGCTACATGCATGCACTGCATAGCCACATAGTATACCACCTAGAAAATTCTCCACTGATCTGGTCAGCCTTTATGTACTATATCTATACCACATAGAATGTTCTCCATTAATCTGGTCAACCTGTGTACATACACATTAAAACAACCATGCATACAATACATCATACATGTACATAACTACTAGAGTGTACATTTGTGACAATATACTAATGCTAGATGTACATTTTGAGCAAGGGACGTTATTATTATAATTTTTTTCTTTGTATGTAGGTCCCTAACCGCTTCGCCGTATTGGCTTGTGTAATGAAAACACTGTACAACAGATTAGTGCATACAGTATCACATTGTATCACGTAAAAGAGAGCGCAGTGTATTTTGAAATTATATTTCTGTAAGACGTATTTGAAAGATTGTGAAATTCATTCATGATAATTACATTTTGTCAGTTTGTATAAACGTAATAAATAACAAAGACATAATTAGCAACATGACAGTCACTTTTGAGTTTTCTGACTAAGGTACTTTACACCTGCTGATGAATTGTTGCTGAAAGTATCTTTTTTTTTTTATTATATGTACGTATTTATACATAAGTATATATATATATATATATTTTTTTTTAAACAAGTAAGGGAAAACTGACCAGAATGAAATAATAAATAGTGAAAACTTTGAGCAAAGAAAATGGGTTTTCATCGGGATTCGAACCCGAGACCTCCGGATTACTAGACCGGTGCTCTACCGACTGAGCTATATATTGAAAGCCCTAGATCGGTGTTCGTCCCAAACCCTTAACTCTCTTTGCTCGTGTGGTCAGAAGCTATAGTGTGTGTATGTGACCACACGACCACACAGCTTCTGACCACACGAGCAAAGAGTGTTAAGGGTTTGGGACGAACACCGATCTAGGGCTTTCAATAGCTCAGTCGGTAGAGCACCGGTCTAGTAATCCGGAGGTCTCGGGTTCGAATCCCGATGAAAACCCATTTTCTTTGCTCAAAGTTTTCACTATATAACCATACATAATAGGCTTATGTACATAGGTATATAATTATTTTACATACAAAACCATGTACAATGTAGGTCTATGTGTAGTTATGTATATAATTATATATATATATATATACATATATATATATATGTGTATATATATATACATCGTTCTTGACTGTGTGTTGGTAAATACATATATGTGACCGTGCATCACAAAACGAACAAAAAGTCGCACCAAGTGATTTTGTATGAGGACTGAAAATAGGTAATTTGGGTCAACCTAACCAGTTTTGAGTTTTTCATATTTTCTGAAAGATCAACTCTTTCTCTATATCATATTAAAGTTTGGGATCATAAAACAAACATGAACTTGTGTTTTCAGCAGTTTTTCTCGAAAACTTTTTTAGGGAATAGTGTGATTAGGTGTTTCTCATGGAATTCTCTTTTCATTTCTTAAAATCCCAGTCCATACTTTTTACTGTCAACTCCATTAACTTTAGAAAGAATAATGCTACTGCATTGAAAGTTGACATTTATCATCTACAGAATGTGTTAATAAAGCATTCTCAATTTCAACTTAATCTGATAATCCCTTCATTGTTGTTGCTCTAGAGGTCAACATCCTGTTTTTTTTTTGTGTGTGTGTGTGTGTTTTTTTTTTTCATTCATCCCTAAGCTATCATGGCTTGGTTAAGATTAAGCGCTTGAATACACTCTCTACTTCAGAGCCTCTTTTATCAGTTCACACTTTCTAAAATGTGTTCTTTCTTTCCAATGCTTAGGTTAGGAGAGCCCATTTGAATGAAGTTATACATCATTTTAAAGCTTAGAGTCTGCTCTTTCAGAATCTGCTCTTAAATAAAAATCCGTATCTGGCGACTTTTTGTTGGTTTTGTGGTGCAGGGTCACATATATGTTTTTGTTTTGTTTTTTTGGCATGACACTTATTAAGCCTGTGTATATCCTAAAGTATATGTGTAACATTAAGGATTATCTTTACTTTATTTAAGAAATATATTTCTTATGCAAATTCCCTTTTCATTTATCTTAATTTCAACCCTTGTGATGTGTATCAAATCTATACGAAAACTGAACGCACAGACAGCAACTAGGTTGTTAGTTTTTCAGATTCATATTTAGATACAGGTATTAACTTTTACCAGGTCAGTTACAGTAGTGGTGAATACAAATTTCTGTTAACACTTTAAACGCAATGAACACCGACGCAGCGACTCCAATAGTCTGTCAAATCCACCCCACCTCCCCACCCCAAAAAGCATGCTATCCCCCCCCCCCATCACTTATCACATGATCTATTTTCTGGGTTTCGAAAATTCAACCCTGATTCGATATAACTTCTTTAATAACACACACACACACACACACACTATTTTAAACACCTATTTTTTTTTTCGGAATTCAAGCTGAACTAGACAAAGGGGGAAAACACCAACAAATTGTCGTCACTGTTCATCGCATCCAAGGCCACATTCTGTATTCGGTTACTGCATGTTAATCTCCGTTATGCCACTTTTAATTTCCAGCACCTTAATTTTCAACAATCATTTCGCCGTAACAAAAACACATACCTCTAAAAATAAAAGCAACAAAATTGCTAGGTCAAGCCACTTCCTTTTCTTATCTTCATGTTCTGTTCTATTAGCTGTGCTCCTGCATTGGTTTTCCAGGTTATTTGTACAATCAGTGTCTCCAAGTTTGAAAGTCATTTAATCAGAACGACATGACAACATCAACAAATGCCCCCCCCCAAAAAAAAAGCTTCCTAAATATTCAATTTACGAAAAAAATAAAATGTCATTCCTTCCACTGACTCTTGCAAATATTACTTATACACATAAGGTAAATGCTAATAAGCAAGTAGGCTGAGAAAGTTGGCATTTGTTTTCATTTCAAAATGTAATAAGGACCCTAAGGTCATGCATAAACAGCACATTGACATGATTTATCGAATTTGGTATAGTAACATAGGTTTTATGAAACAATTTGTAACTTTATTTCGTTGTTCTGACATTGGTTATTTCTTAGTAATGACAAAACGTACGTTTTTCTTCTAAACATTAGTCCAGTCCCTCTGTTATTAATGAAAAAAGAGTCATAGAAACAATCAGTTATTTGAAATAGACTCTTTCTTGCAAATGTCCCTCTTTTTGCGTGCGTATTCAAACAACAACTTTTCAAGACATGTACTGCAAACTCTGTAGTGTTTCGAATTATCCTTCCGCCGGTATTTCTTGTTACATGCATACTTGTCACCGTTGAGCGGGTGACTGCAACCTGTGTGGAAAAGTGTGACATTGACAAAGGAAGCTGGTCATGCAACGTTTCGGACTTGAAAATCAGGTTTTGGTTAAACGCACGGAATGGAACTTTTGCAAAGTCTCACACTCTAACATGTTCCCCGACACAAGCAAAATTTCAAATATTTAAAACCTCTTGATTGGTACCTTATTTACAAATGTAAGGAGTCCTATGAAACAAATGTTACATATTAGAAGAAGTATGAAAGTGTATAGTAACTATGACACAGATTTTACCGGTCAATTTCATACTTTTGTCATTCTAGTCCCTATTTCCAGCATTCAATATCATGTATTCCACGCTCGTTGCACTGAATCGGCAATAAAGTTCAAAATCCCCTCCTTTCGAATTTACTATCCAAACATTCAAATTTACGAGAAGAGCACACATTTCAGCAATGAGCATTCAAATTCATCGCAGGCTGGCGACGGAATCTCTCGTCGGTCATTCAAGTTCCCGAATAGGCAACCATCTTTCACATAACTGCATTCAGAGGCCCTGAATTTAGTTAGTTTTGAGTGATATATGTGTGACTTTTTCATTTACCTCTATATATATTGGAATGTATGATAAAGATATTTCATTTATTTATTTATTTATCTACTTATCTATCCATTTATGTATGCATTTATATATTTATTTATTCATTTATGTATTTATCATTTTGCAGTATAAATTCACCTGGTTGATTTTAGAAGTTTAAACTTGGAATTAACGAGAAGGAATATATAGGCAGATTAGGCACTGTACGTGCCTACAGACGAGCATAACAGGGAAAGTTAATTGACACCTTCCGAAAAAAAAAGCAAATAATTTTCACCACATTTAACTGAAACATAAACATTGAATGCATCGTTTGTTGTTTATTGTTGTCTTATTGGTTTACGTTTGCAGGACTGCGTGATTATCGTGGGTCAGTTTGTCTTTAAATTGATTACAAATTGTCCCACATCGACAAGAAAATCAACAACGCGGCATTGATCTGTAGTAAATGAGTTGTTATGACAAACGAAGTCATGGGAGTACATACTCCAGCAAGATTCAAACCTACGATCTCCTGATCTTAGCGAGAGCCGTCATGAATTGACCACTAGTGCATTTAATGTTTTACTTGAAAATTGTGTCTCTTATTGTGTCGTTGTCTAGCACAATCTACTCACATATGAATCAATTTCACAAGTATTATGGATAAACCTGATAACACCAGGAGTATTATTCTCTTTTTGGAGCGAAAACAGATTCCCTACTGATGTTTCATTAAGAAAACACACACACACACACACACACACATTGTGCTCAAGACAGGCACTGTCCCAAAATACACTGAAAACAGGCTTCGAAAAATAAAACAATATCACTGAGGACCTCTTGTCAATGTGAATCGTATTCCACCCAGAGGAAATGTGTTACAAATTCTGAAGCCTTTTTGAATTTCAGTCCATAAAGTGAACGACAGTACAGCGCAGTGGGGTTATTAGGTTAAAGAAATGCTCTCCTACTCTCTAAAAAAAAAAAAAAAAAAAAAAAAATCGAGTGAAAAAAATCACTCCTAAAAGAGTGAATACAAAAAAAAAGTGAATTTAGAGTGAAATTGGAGTGAATTTTAAGTGAAAATATTAATTTTCACTCGTTTTAGAGTGACCTCAGGGATCACTCCAAAATCTTCGAGTGATCCCTGAGGTCACTCCAAAATGAGTGAAAACGAACATTTTCACTCAAAATTCACTCCAATTTCACTCTAAATTCACTCTTGTTTGTATTCACTCTTTTAAGAGTGAATATTTCACTCGATTTTCTTTTTTAGAGAGTAGAAAACCATGGATAACAAAAAGGATCACGTCATCAACTGATTACAAAAAAAAAGGGAAAAAATCATCGCAAAAATACATATCTTTCTCCCCTTCTGAAAGAAATTAGTTATTGTACAAACCGTATATAAATAGACTCAATAGACTTATTCAATTACGGAAACAAGGCAAATAAGATCTCGTATTTGCAAAATACATGGTTTTTCAATTCCGGATGGAGCCGATGCTGATATGAAGTTATGAAGATATTCCGTCCAGATGTTTTAACAGCAAAAAATAATACTTGATTTACAAGTTGCCCCAAAAAGCGATGAACTGATCTGTGGTTTAGTATGTGTTAGCAGTCATGATAAAAGAAACAATGGGCGTCCGCGAAATCGAACAGGATTCAAACCTACGACCTCCTGATCTTCCGACCGTTGTCATGAATCCACTAGACCACTTGTGCATTTAATGATTTATTTGACAATTGTGTCTCTATTGCAAATTATCGAGAAAAAAAAAAGCAAACGCTGTTTTATTGTAGGTAATTTCAATTATGATTTCTTTTCTCATTAACTGTTAAAATTCTACACATCTCGCCACTGGTGATTATCTTGAGCATAATGTGTGTTGTTTCGATATTTTGATTACTAATAAGTCAACTCGTTTGACACAACCTTCCTACACATGTGTTACGGGTAAACCTGTAACACCCAGAATATTTTATCAGAGATAAATCTGATCAACTACAGATCTTTCGTATATATGTAATTTTCATTGTGCCCAACATAAGCATAGTCCAAAAATACACTAGGGACGGGCTTCGAAAAAAAAAAAAGTTTACTAAATGATCTCCTCTGCCTTATAAACTCCAAAGATTTTTTTTTTTCGAATTTGAGTCCCTGTGTGAACCACTACTACACCACGGAATGAGGCAATTAGGGTAAAGAAATACACTCCAAAAAAGCTATGAATATTAACGAAAGTGATCCTTTTATCAATTACCAAATAAAAAAGAAAAAAAAAAGAGAAATACATCGTAAACACATCACTTTCCCTTCCAAAAGATATTAAAAGAAATACACTAAATAGGCTTATGCGATTACGGAAACATGAGTATTATACACGTTTCCTAGAACGAAACAGAAGTGGTATTTGTAAAGCTTGGAAAGTTCTGAGTGACATGTTTGGTAGACAAGACAATTTGTCGAGATTTCTCAGTGTATATCCAAGGGTCGTACATTGTATTAGATGATAAATTGGTTGCCAATGCATTTGATTATTATTCTCCATCAATAAGTTCTACTTTCCAAACACGTAAAGATCCTCAAGTCATTTTTTATCATACTATACTGGGTAGTCAAGTTGGAAAATGAGAATTCATTGTTTCCATTGATGACAAAAAAAAATATATATATATATATCATGAAGGCTGTTCAAATATGAAAAAAAAAAATCCTGTTGGACATGTGTGCATTTACTAGGAAAGGCAATTGTTAAGCCTCCTTTCACTACATTTTATTTCCAGGTATTGTGTGCATTTAAAGATAGCCAATTAATGTAAAGTAATTTCAATTCATAAGAAAAGCGACAGACATACATTACAAAGTAATCGTCCTATATATATCTCCTGTAGGTAAGTATCTCTGTAGGTATAATACATAAGCTTAGCTCAGCATTGCTGTTGCATTCTCTTATGTTACATAATGCCTTTACCTTGCCTCACCTTGATTATTTTAATGTTGCATTGTTTGAAACCAGTTTACGTAATATGCGCCATTTATGTGCTTTACAGACAGAGGCAGTTACAATACCGCCAATAATATATATATATATATATATATATATATATATATATATATACATATGCATTATATTACCATTAAATACTCACACACTGTTTGACACTTGTAATTTTACTAAAAATAAGAATTAAAAAATCGATGTTTTTGGATGTCTGAAATTCTGGAATAATTTAGACTCAGTTTTCAAGAAGGCATCCACTAAAGATTACTTTTAAGTAAAGGTTTTAAATAAATCAAATTCCAAATCTGTATGTGTATATTTTAATGTCCTCAACCCTACGAAAAGATCACATTTGTCTCAGCCTTTCATTTTAATGGTGAATTCCCCTTCCCCGTCCATTTTACAGGGTATACATTCTTCTGCTTTTGTAATAATGAATAAAGTGAACTGAATTGAAATGCATTGAAGTAAAAAGCAAAGAATAGTACAAACTTCATGTGCAAGGCTATTTATGTTCCTTCAAGAGCAAGGGTAAATCCCCAAACTTTAGAGCGATTTTTTTTTTTTTTTTACTTAAACGTGTTAAGTACTCCCCGTGCCAACCAAATATACACCATTTGACCACAAATGTGACCGTGAGTCACTGACAAAATCAACAAAAAGTCGTACGCATTGATTTTGTGTGAGGACTAAAAATAGGTGAAATGGGTCAACCAAGCCAATCTTGACTTTTTTTTCTAAAATAACATGTATTTTTTTTTTACATTATACTAGAGTTCACTGTGAACCTTGTGTAAAACCTATAACAGTGTCAATAAGTTAATATAGCACACAATTGTATCAACAAATACTTGGTCAGCATTATTTTCCATCTTTTTTAGCTAGACTTACCCTTAAAGAGTATGAAGTTACAGACCAAGTAGTGTCAACTGTAATTTTACGGGACGCACTTCGTATCTTTGTTTTCCCTGAACTTCAGGAAAGTTGCTGACTTGTTTTGGTGTATACTGCCAGGTGCCTCAGAGTGAAGAGACTGCCATCTCTGCGGCATTGGATGTAAACAGCATCATCATTGTTAAATGCCCCCATTGCTTGTTTTACCACCATACTGAAGAAGAAATCGAAGATCGTTGGGGCAAGAGCGCAGTGCAATATTAATATCCCTGTGGGTTGTCATTTCCTATTAGCGTCCAGGGTGCAAATGATGTTAAACTATAAAGAAAAAAAAAACACTCCTCTTGTGAATTAAACATTACCATCATGATTATTAAGATAACTCCAGAAACGTTCTGCCCAGTGCAGTTCCGCCGTTTCTTGCATGTCTCCTTTTCATAATTATTATTGATAAAAAATGGAAGAAAATGATTAGAAGCGGTGCTTGCCAATATTTAATGCTATTATTTTTGTTTTCAATTATACAACTATATAACAATCGTTTGACGTATTAGGTTTGCCAATACCCGGTTGAAATCTCGTATAAAGGATGATTGATGATAATCATGTTTTATTGCTAAATATTTTATCAAAGAAGATGACATTCTCCTCTAGTCAATCTTGATCCTTTTCTGCAAAGAGTGTTTATGTATCTTCATCGTATGTGTGTGTGTTTGTGTATGTGTGTGTGCGTGTGTGTGTGTGTGTGTATATATGTGCGTGTGACCATGTAGTTACGACATGTGAGTGTGTGACAAAGATAAGGCAGACCCTTAAATATCTATTAAATGATGTCATATTTCAGGAAAATGTTTTGGGCGTTGTGGGCCAATACCATCGGTTCCTTCTATTGTGTGTAGTCAGAAGCCATGTTCGGGGAATATTGCTGGTGTATATCATATTCGAATCGAGCGATACATCGTGCACTTCTCAAATGACGGACTCACAAACAAACAATGAAACAAAGTGTGACATTGCAAAATGGGTTGTGGTGATCATATAGGATTAAAGGACAAGTTCACCTTCATAGACATGTGGGCTGAGTGAATGCAGCAGTATTAGTAGATCACATCAATGAGAGTTTGAGGAAAATCGGACGATCCGTTCAAAAGTTATGAATTTTTGAAGTTTCTGCCCAGTCACGGCTGGATGAGAAGACTACTGTAGCTTGTGATGTCATATGAGTACAACTATTTAAAGAACGTATAAAGAAAATTCAAGATATTCTCACTTTTCTCACATAATAAAAGAACAATCGACTTCTCTCTTTCAGAAGTCAGGGGGAACAATATTACCCCTAACGTAAGTCAGTAACAAGTCGAGAAAATGTGCGTTTTATTCAAAAAGTCAAATTTTGTGAAATTCTCTTTTTATTTTCCTTATATCGTAGTACGCATGTGACATCATACACTGTAGTAGTCTTCTCCTCCACCAGTGATTGCACAGATATTTTAAAAATTCATAACTTTTGAAGGGATTGTCGAATTTTACCCAAACTTCCATTTATGTGTTCTACTAGCATTGTTGCCTTCACTCAATGAACAGGTATATGAAGGTGAACTTGTCCTTTAATATCGGTGTCAATTTGTTGTGTTTCTCTAACAGATAATATATCTTTCATATCTCTCCTGCATTTTAAACACGTGAGGAACAACACGTATCCCATCTATCCCGATATTTTAGAACAACAGCAATTAGGTTTAGGTATTTGAATCATAATTAATGGCTAGTCGAAGGCGTTTTATTCTTATTTTTCTTTTATTAAATCGGGTATCAGGCAACAATACGACAAAAAGAAAACATTGCCTACACATCAAATATAAATGATTTTGTACACAAATTTTGATTATTTGGAAGTACATCTGGAGAGGCAGACTACACAAATTAAATCGAAGCAGAACTTATTTCCCGAATAATGTAGGTACATCCAAAGTACTGAAGGTTGGATTTAGTTTTACAGAAACAATTCCTACACTGGGCTAAGCATTGTACCCATCATTGCAATTTCCAAACCTTGTTCTGTCCGTTCTATACTGAAAAATTCGATTAAAGGGACTGTACAGTACTTGTTGAGATGGGGATTCAGGTTTTGAACTTTGCTAAGTGAGAAAATGAGAAACGTTTTATGAAATATGAAAGAGCATGTAATTTTAACAAGGATTCAATGTTTATTTGATGAAAATTGGTTTTGAAATGGCTGAGATATCCCAAAAAGTGATAATGATAACAGGCGACAGGCCACAACTTTATTAGGAGCTCTTTGTTTCACCTTGTTTTTTGATATCCCAGCCATTTCAAAACCGATTTTCATCAAATAAACTTTTGATACCCTTTAGAATTGCATGCTCTTTGACATTTCATAGAGTGGTTTCTTAATATCTCGCAAAACGTTACAAGCTAAATCCTCACCTCGACCAGAACTGTACACACCCTTTAACCTCCTCTTTACTAATCATGGGACTTCTGTTTAGAGTCTAAGACTGCAAATCGGTTATTTACCAAGAGCAAAGTAATGAAGTCAGACCAAACTCGAGAGAAACATTGCATTGGTCCCTTTATGTGCGTTGAGTGCCAATTTGCACAGAACACTCCATAGCGTTACACACACTGTCTGATGATGTTGGCACATGATGATGTGGCGTGACGATTACGTTCCATGACGATGTAAGTGAAGAAAGAATATACGCGTTTGTTTGCTTGTTTATTTTCTTCTTCCTCTTCACTTGTGTTTTCCCGCGCATATGATTTTCCTTCCTTGTTGGAAATGATCGACGAGTGACATATTGTGTGTCCACTTTCAACTAATTCAAAAAGTGCACTCAATCAGGGTTGAATATTTTTTTTTTTTTTCCGATTGTCTTTTGAGGAAATGTAAACGCGGATGTAGATACAGGCCTACTTGGAAATGAAGTCACTGTAATCAATCCAGGCAAGGTATACTGCCGTGATTGCTCGTCTATTTGCAGTAGATATCCTTTATGGTACTGGTTGCTGATGATCTAGATTTTTTTTTTCTCTCTCTCTCTATCTTCATTTTTTTTCTTTTTTTTTTCCTGCTGTTTTTATACAGTATTGATGGACATGAGAATTGGGCTTTTTAACTTTTTTGGGAGATACCAAGAAAACACTTACGATATAGTACAGAGCATACCATCTTAAGAGGAGTTGAGTTCATTTGAGGAAAATCGGGTTTGGAATGACTGCAACAACCAAAAACAAAGAAAAACAAAGCAATCGTTATAAATTGTGGGTCCCACACTTTATTGGAATCGCTCTTTCTTGGATATCTCAGCCATTTCAAAACCAATTTCCGTCAAATAAACGTTGAATTCCTCGTAGAATATTGTTACATGCTCTTTCATATTTCATGAGAGGTTTCTCATTATCTCGCCAAAAAAACGTTAGAAACCAGAATTTAGGTTTCAATGAAAACTGCACGACCCCTCTAACTAGTGGGGAAATAAAAAAAAAAAAAATCTGATACTTACGGGTCATTCTGTAAAGGTGCGAAAGTGACATGTAAAAAATAAGTAACCTTTAGATGACCACGAAGACACGTGTGTGTACAGGGCTAATTTGTTACGAAACCTAGGCAAGCAAATACGGTGTCTTTGAACACCCCGAATAAAGAATGGGACCTTCCATCGCATAACCAAAAAGAAGAAGGAGTTCTCATTGGATAGTAGGCCTACATGCAGAGTAGTTCTTGGTACCCATACATGTACAATGTATGTGTGGAAGCTTTCTTTTATCAGAAAGTTTTCAATCTGTCACTTCTACTATGACCAGCTAGAATTGTGTGTGTGTGTGAGTGTGTGTGTGTGTGTGCGTGTGTGTGTTGGAATGTATTGTTAAAATGGGAATATATGACGTATACCGAGGATGATATGTGATTTTCTTTTTCTGTGTTGATTTTGCTGTATCTGAGAGTTATTGTCATAATCGTTGTCGGTTTTTTTTTTTTCTTCCTCTCTATTGCTTCTTCCATTTCCACATTATTTTCACATTATGATTAGGAAGTATTTTATTGTATAAGAAACAAAATGGCAATTTACCCGGCAGAGTTTATATTCATGTGTGAATAAAACCTGAAACCTGAGGGCTGAACGCACGAGGCGGGAGGGGGGGGGGGGTGTGCATGTTGGCGTTGTGTGGGTATGTGTGTGTGCAAGTGTGTATGTTTTCTTGCAAATGGCCTCGTTTTTTTTTCTCTCTCTCTCTCTCTTCTTTTCTTTCGAGAATCACTGAAATATGCCCCGTTTTGTGTTTTAAGCAAATTATCTATTATGTTCCCGTTTGGCGGGCTTTTTGCGAGGATGTGTGATCAAAAAAAAAAGAAAAAAAAAAGGATTTCGTTTCCTTGGTTAAGAGTTACAATGTAAGTTTGACATTAGTTTGCACAGTGTTGGTGCTACTGAATTTTTTTCTTATATAGTGTAAGATTGACGTTATTCTGTACAATGTTTGTGTATAATGCAGTTTGTCTTTGTATGATGTTTTGTTTTGTTTCTGTGAAAATTTCTGTTTTTGTGAAATGAAATTGAACGACTAAATTCAAATAAAGAATTATCAAAAAAAAGTGTTTAAAGTGAAGAATACAGTGTGTGCAGGGTTTTTAAAAGATGAAAAGGGGACCCTGTAGGACACACCTAATCAAACTATTTTACAAAAAAAAAAAGTGTTTGAGAAAAACCTGCAAATATCACAATTTCCCGTTCATCTGATGATCCCCAACCTTAGCATAATGTAGAGGAAGATTAACTCTTTCAGATAATTACGGAAAAAAAAAATTCAGTAATCACACAAAATCAGTGCGTGCGACTTTCTGTCCGTTTTGTGATAATATTATATATTTGTATTATTTCATCTTCATTTTTTAACGAGGATTATTGTATCAATATTATGAGAGATAATCACACCACTGTTGTTATTGCAATGCAGGAATATTATATGTATTGATAATTGATTGACAGCCAGCCAGCCACTCAGCCAGCCAATAAGCCAGTCAGCCAGCCAATAGGCGAACTGTTTAAATAATTATGGGGGCGAGAGTCCGAGTGCGGGGATTGTCAGAGTTGATTGCTTCCGCGTCCTTTTAGTGGTCCCGTCATGTAGCGAAAACTCCCTATTACCCCATGAAAATGCGCACAGATATCATTGTTTCCTTGTTGCGTGTAAGCAGAACCCAGATTAAGATTATTGCCGGTATCACTGTATATAGTCCCAACCGACTACTATATCAAGCATTTGCCATGCCAATCACCAATTTGTGACATTGTAAAATGGATTGTTTCGGGATGCTTGGATTTGCGGCGGTAATCCTGGTGGGGTTGCTGCCATTTGGTTTTGCTTCTTTGGCAGGTAATTTATCCTCAATGTTTTCCTGCATCTTATTTGAAACATTAAGCATCCAACACCTATCTTGTATGTGTGTGTGTGTGTGTGTTTTCAGTTTGTTGCTGCTGTTGTAGTTGTTGTTGTTGTTGTTGTTTGTTTTTTTTTTTTTGTTTTTTTTTTGTTTTTTTACTTTCACACTAGCCAGAAACATCAGCAATGGGGTTTCTTTAATTGAAGGGAATGAAAGTCAAGTTAAAGCAACTCTCTACTCTAATGCTTTGGCTTCTGTTTCGTGGTTCAGTGATTGCTGATATCAATCATGGTGGGCTTGCCGCATATAGGTCTTGCTTCTTGTTCAGGTTAGTTATCTTTTTAGATTTTTCTTGTATTGTATTTCCAATACTAAAACGCCTACTACCTACTGTATTTGTTTTGGGGGGTTTTTTTTCGCATCAGCCAGAAGAAAAAAAAAAAGAATCTGATTTACGTAATTGAATCAAATGAAAGTCATGTTCACGCCACATTCCTCTAAAGTGAAGTAAGTCACATTCTGGTGAGATTTTGAAACTTCAACAGGTTTTGCGTACAATGATAATACAATTTTGTAATCATTCTATGAGAGGAAAGAGCTGAACATTTGGCATTAAATGTCCATCTTTCCAGCTTTTCTATGGAGATTTACTTAAATTTCCCGATTTCAGATGTTCGGTGTACGATCAAAGGCTGGCCAAATATTACTGGAATATATCAATTTTCTTCGGATGGTTTCTGAAACTACATGATTTTAGCTGGAGATTCATGTGACTTTAATGGTTTCTCTTTATTAATAGGAAAGGTTTGCACTTGCAGGAACAATTCAGGTATAATTTTATAAAACGTTGTGTGTGATAAGATATTATAGCGCTGGGTCTGTACGTACTCTGCACAAAGTACACATGAATATCCCCCATCCCGTTTAACTTTTATGTGCCACGTTCACACGTTTGACTCAACGTGCCAACTTCGACAACGTGCCAACTTCGCATATTCTGCTCAACACACAAAGAAATCGCTAATCCCGTGGTACAAAGAAAGCGTTTCTCGCGGTTTTGTTCCTCTCACGTACGGTTTGCATTCTGTGTGGTGATTGACTATCAAGCGATGTTCCCAACTAGATTTGCGTGTACATTCAAAGTTTCTATTACGGTTTTATGTGCAAAAGTCATGCCTTTACAGTAATATAGCAACTGGTCATTCAAAAGAAAATTTGAAAATAGGTTTGTCATGCAATTTATATTGGAGCAAAGTTTGGCATTCATCTTTAACTTTGCTCACTATTGTGTCCACCTTAACATAAATTTGTGGAAGTTATATAAATTGGAAAAAAACCAAATTCTTTCTCAAAGCATGACTACCTTGGTGTCTCAGAATAACGTGGCACACAGGGGGTTTCAACCATGGCACATAAAGAGTTAAAGCCTTTGCGCGCACTGCGCATATAGTTCGTTGTGTAGAACGTGCGAATGTTGGTGCTTTAATTCGTTGATTGTTGTATATGAAAATAGTTTTAACTTAAATCGACAAGAGAAATCCTTCTCCTCTTCATGCCACATATTAATCAATACATTCATCTTTAAAGTGTTCCGAGCATACAAAAGAACGTTCCACACGTAGAAACTTGGCATTCCGCGGGAAACGAACCCATCTACGTTCGCCGGGTTGCACTGTCAATTGGGAAAACAAGTTAGCCAAAACTGGTCTGTTTTTTTTTTTTCCGGCTTTGTTAGTTTAGCACATGAAACTGGCATGGTGGTCCCTTTCGGAGACTATGATTTCCTAAACTTATACTGTAGAAATCGTACTATATCATACTATAACTACTTTAATTTACCACAAAAACAAGAGCAACAACAACATAATCCTCCCAGTGACATCTTTCATATGCGATTCGCATGGATAGTGTATACATGTATATATTTATTTAACATTTAACAAAAATTAGGACTGCCCAAACCTTGAAATGAATATTTGAAGAAAAAAAAAAAACATTTAAATATAAATATGCTAAGGAATACAATGACATTCCCACGGATATCAAAATTTCCCCCAGTGTTCATATATTCAAATGTAAAATAAGTATGTTTAAGGTCACTGCCCCGTTGATTTATTTTTTCCTTTTTGTTGATGGAAAAAGAGTTATTACAGCATTATTTGAATTAATACAGGTTATTGAAAGTTATGATTTATCATTTTCCCCTCCCTTTCTTTTATATCCTTTTCTTTTGCTAGTCGCTATTCGATGTTGTTGTTTTTCTTTCTCTCAACGTATGTATTTCAAATATCTACATTTTAAAAAAGTATACCCAATTTCATAATTTCACACTGTATTTGTATAACTTCCATGTTCTGGACCCCATGGAAGTCCAACGATGCCATGTTGATTTCGCTGAATATGGGTCATCCAGCCGTTTTTTGTTTGTTGTTGTTGTGTGTTTTTTTTTTTTTTGGTACGGAAAATAATTCAATCTATCAAAAGCTCGGTCGATGCGTGCCACCTGTGCTGTTTCCTAGTTATGACGTCTCTGCATAAAATTAGATCGGAAACCGTTTTCCGATTTTGGCGAGGAAGCGCTCTCTGACAATGCTGTTATTCCTTCATAATGACATATGTATATAGTTGAAGACAAATGTTTTATACGAGATCTAGAGACTTTATCTTTCGGAAAATTGAAACAGTTTGAAATTTTCAAAAATTTGCAATCCCTCTTTAATTCTTTATGTGCCATGGTAGAAACCGCCTGAGTGCCACATTATTCTGAGACATCAAGGGTGTCATACTTTGAGAAAATATTTTGCTTTTCAAATCTAAGTAACTTATAAAAACCTATGTTAAGCTGGTTATGTAATGCGCAAAGTTGTAGAGAAAATGCCAAACTTTGCTTTGTTGTAAATTGCATGACACATCTATTATTTATTTTCTTTCAAATGACTAGTAGCTACAGTGCAGTAAATGTCTGCACATTTGCACACAAAACCGTCATCTGTGGCAGAAAATTAGAATTTAAACGCAAATCCAGCAGGCAATACCGATTGATAGCCAATTACCACAAAAAAAAAAATGCAAGCTAAATATGAGAGTAACGGAATCACGAGAAACGTTTCCATTGTTCTGTGGCATTTGGTGATTTATCGATCAATCTTGGCGGGTTTTGTGCTTTTGAGCAGAATATGAGAAGTTGGCACGCCGTCGACTGAGGCGGGCGTGCGAACGTGGCATATAAAGAGTTAACTGATAAGTGCGCGCACGAATGCACTAAGCTTCCATACGCGTAATACTTTCTGGTCGTTTTAGGGTTACACTTTTTCATATGAATACACCGCAACATTTGCTCCATTATCTTCCTGAAGAAAGTAGTACTTAGAACTTGAGGTAATATACTTTGATCTATGAAGATGGTGATGAACACGACTTTTAGGTCATGGTTAACTGACGCAGTATCTAGGCATACCCATGATATGAATAGCTCAGTTGCAAAAGGTACTACATCCATTTTCAATCAAAATCCACTTTTTGGTCTTGATGTACTCATTTCAGGACCTCTTTGCATCTGTACTAACGAAAAGCTGAATTTCCAACCAGAAAGTGTTAAAAAATTACATTCAAAAAACAGTTCGGTTTTAAAAGGTACTACATCCATTTAAGCAGGGTTTCAAAAGGTACTACATCCACTCCAATGACATAATCGGGAAATTGACCAATAAGAGAGCAGCACTGACTTGACCCTCTACCATTGTCTACTTACTTAATCTGTAAAGAATAGATATTGCCTTTTGGCTTTTGCCCTTCTATTAAAATCACCATGCAAATATCACAAATATCTTGAAAAAAAATCATCACATTTTGATCAAGCATAATGGAGGAAAATGAAGAAGGACTCATTGACGAAACAAACCATCCAAGAAAAGGATCAGAAATGAAAAGCAGTAGACAAAAGTAAAGGAGAAACGGCAGAGAGACTGGAGATATTACGCGACTTTCATGTAGTCCCACGTACTGCATTTACTGTTAATTACTGGTACTGTGCGTTACTGCTATATGAGTTTAAACCATAAATTGTTCCCAGAATTAAGTACAAACACTTTGTAGGTATGGACTATGCCTTATATAAATGGCTTCACAGCAAAAAGGTGTGTGACAACTAGTCTGAAAGCATTTTGTGTGTGTGTGTGTGTGTGTGTGTGTGTGTGTGAGTGTGTGTGTGTGTATGTGTGTGTTAACTCTTTATGTGCCACGTTAGCACGTCCTTCTCAGTCGACGGCGTGCCAACTTCGCATATTCTGCTCAACAAACAAAGCCGCCAAAACCGATCGATAAATCGCTAATCCTGCGGTACAATCAAAGCGTTACTTGCGCATTGGTTCCTCTCACATACGGCTTGCATTCTATGTGGTGATCGACTATCAAGCGGTGTTCCCAACTAGATTTGCGTGTACATTTTAAGTTTCTGTCACTATTTTATGTGCAAAAGTCATGCCTTTACAGTAATGTAGCAACTGGTAATTCAAAAGAAAAAATGAAAATAGAATTGTTATACATTGTACAGTGTATATGGAAACAAAGTTTGGCATTCCTCTTTAAGTTTGCTCACTATTATGTCCAGCTTAACAGAAATTTGTAGAAGTTAATTCTTTCTCAAAGCATGACTACCTTCGTGTCTCAGAATAACGTGGCACACAGGAGGTTTCCACCATGGCACATAAAGAGTTAAATGTATAGAATGGCATAAAATTCTGATATCCCTACCATTAGTGCTTTACCTGTGGGTATGCTGTGCTATTCTGTACGTACATAATGTAAAGCACCAGGGCTGGAAAGTGCGTAGTGGCATGAAGCTTTGAACACTAGATTTATAACGAAAAGCATTCCTTTAAATCATACCTTTTACTTCTACAATGCCACAAAGGTAATATTAATTGTGTGTTTAGTATAGGTGGTCATATTACTCTTCGACGGTCTTGATTTTATCAGCTTTTATATTATCAGATTTATCTTACCTGTTAAAGAACATACCAGAATGAAATTCATGTAATGCATTTAATTACAGCGTTGAGAAAATGAAGAGTTTGTCCGCAAAAACCGATAAGTGCATATTTGCAAAATGGAGATATTTGCGATTAAAGGTTTAAAAAAGAGAATAATAAAAACAGATTTTGCTTATTTTGACCATAACTTAAAAAATGTACTATTTTTATGTAGTGACCAATATATCATTTAAAAGGTATTATTTTGTATTTTTATGACAGAGACCGTACTTCAAAATCTTCAAAAATTGACTTATCGGTTTTTGCGAACAAACTCTTCAAATACAGCACATTGAGATGCTGCTTTGCCACCTTTTCCTTTCGAAGTTCCATTAAAAAAATGAAGGAAAAAAAAGATAATCAATGCAGTACTCTTGAGACAGGTGAAGGGAGAATTCACAGAGAGAAAAATAGCCCAAAAATAATACAAAGAAGAAAAAGAAAAAAAGAAATCATGAGATAAAGTTTGTGAGAGAAAAAAAAAAACGCAAAGGGAAGAGAGAAACCACCTGGTGAGATATTGTGACTCCTCCCCATCTATAACCGCTAACTCATAATGGATCCCCCATGCTCGATGGTTGCAGATCATTTGAAGCTTGAGAAAATTAAGTGAATGCTTATGACCATGACAATCACTCATCCAAAATATTGGTCAGCAAGGGAGAAGTGGGGCATAGCTGTGTACATTTTTTTTTTTTATTCTTGCTGCTAAATAGGGCAGGGCATTGTCAATTACCTAGGCCCCCTTAAGCATCAACACCATTGCTGGAAAAAATAAATCCGCGAATCATGTCATAACGTCATGTCATATCTCTGGTATGTGAAATTTCGGTTTCAAAAGGTACTACATCCAGTTCCGGTTTCAAAAAGTACTACATCCACAAAAATATAAAAATGATTAATTCATTAAAAATAAATGTATGGACCTAGATTTTTTAGAGAGTGGTTTTAGTGTTGTATCATGTAGCAGTATAATAAGGATGAATATCATTCCAGTCTGAGCTTGCTAAATATGATAATTAAAAAAAAAAATCACTTTTTTTCGGAATTTGAAATTATGGATTTAGTACCTTTTGAAATCGAACTCTTCATATAGCGTGACGTTGATGTTCTATGAGAATATGCGTCGAGAAAATATGATATTATACATACTGCTTTTAGTCTTGGTTTTGTTTTCTGCAAAAGAAATTTCATAATCATCTCTTCTTGTGTGTCTCCCGAACATATTTAATTCCCTTTCTTTTCAAGAAATGATTGACAAATGATATGGGGTACAAGTTGCAACAACAACAACAACGACAAAAATTATAATGATAACAACTATTCAGGCTTCAACATAATCCTATTACAGTGTATTTCACTGGAAATGTTAACGCGGATGTAGATATACCAGGAAAAATTAAGTCATTCTATTCCAATCCAGGCAAGGTACCCGATATGTTTATTTGTTTGGATTCATATCCCCTTATAGTATGGATTATTGTTGCTGAAAATGTTTTTTTTTTCTTTTTTTTTTTTTGGGGGGGGGGGTGTTATTTTGCATCTTTAAGACATCCATTTGCTGTTGCTGTTTTTTTTCTCTCTCTTTTTGTGAAAAGGTAGCATTCAGTTCTAATTTCCAACACAGTTGCGTTATGGTGTGAAAGCAGCGTTAAGTGGGAAGTAGAGTAAAATTGAAAAATAGTTCGAAACCCTAATTACGCCTAATGATCATAATTTCTTTGAAATGTCTTGCCATGTAGATCTGTGTCCTGGTGTGCGTTTAGAGAACGGCGGTGAGAAGTTCAACTGCTCGTGAGTATTTGGATAGAAATAATTTACTGTATTCTTGAACCCCCTCAATGCTGGAAATTCTTTTGTGTTATTTTGTGGTTTTTTTTTTCTGTATTGAATATAATTATATATATATATATATATATATATATATATATATATATATATATATATATATATATTTATTTATTTATATATATGTGTGTGTGTATATATATATATATACATAATGGTATTATTATCCGCGTGTTGGAATAAGAGCATGAAGACGATGAAGACAAACAAGTTGACATAATGCATTAGATTCCAGCCTCATTTATTTGTAAACCAAATTTTCGACCCTTGCACGGATCTTCCTCAGGGTAACAGAAAATCCTGTTACCCTGGTATCCTGGTATCCTGTTACCCTGAGGAAGATCCGTGTAAGGGTCGAAAATTTGGTTTACAAATAAATGAAGTTGGAATCTAATGCATTATGTCAACTTGTTTGTCTCCATCGTCTATGTATATATATATATATATATATATATATATATATATATATATATATATATATATATAATATATACAGGGCTCGACACTAACGGTGGCCCGGTGGCCCGGGTGGCCCGGGTCGCACTCCGTACGATGATAAAATAAATGCCGGATGCTCGCTTTCACGTTCGAAAGTAAATAGCAATAACATTCACCTCTGGAAGATGCTAAATAGATGTCGATTGATTCCTTTGACGTTCGGAAATGAATAATAATAATATTCAACTCCGTATGATGATTGAAAAAATGACGGATGTTTGCTATTACAATTCAAAATGAATAACAGTAACATTCAGCTGCGTTTGATGGTAAAATAAATGTCTGATGTGTGCCTTGACGTTCAAAAATGAAAAACAGTAACGTTCAGCTCCGTACAATGCTAAAATATTTTTCAGATGATTCATTTCACTTTCGGAAGTGGACAGCAATAACATTCGGCTCCGTACGATAATGAAATGAATGTAGGATGTTTGCTCTTAAATTTGGAAATGAATAACGATAATAATCTGCTCCGTAGGATGCTATAATAAATACCAGATTGTTGCTTTTACATTTGGAAATAAATAACGGTATCAATCGGCTCAGTTAGATACTAAAATAGATAGCGGATGTTTGCTTTCACGTTCGGAAATGAATAAGGATAACAAATGAATGTTGGTTGTTTTTTTTTTTACATATGAAAATGATTAATGGTACAACATTCGGCTCCCGTAAGGTGTTGAAATACTATTAAATGTTGGATGATTTCTTTTACAATCAAAAATGAATAACGGTAACTTTCGGCTCTTTACAATGCCAAAACAAAATTTTAGACAGGGGTACCTGTATCACTTCAGTAATACTTAATATTTACTTTTCTATATGTTTAGTAGGACCGATTTAGTTTTTCTTGATTTTTTTTTTTCGGGCCACCAACAAATAAAAATCAATGATTTTGGTGGCCAAAAATAAAAGTTAGTGTGGAGCCCTGATATTTATATACATACAGTCAGACCATTAAGTTATGTTACTCCCGCACGCACTGCGCACGGGGCTGCTTCGTGCGGCTGCGTGCGGTTTCGCACGGGTGCGTGCGGCTCCGTGCCATTTCATACGGCCTCGTGCGGGTGCGTGCGCTTCTGTACGCCCCCGTGCGACCCCGTGCGACCTCGTGCGCCTCCGTGCGGCTGCGTGCCAGTCAGTGCGCCTCCGTGCGTCTGCGTGCCACCGTCGAGTGCGGACCATCTGGCACGCTACCGTGCGAGGTGTTGGCACGGTACCGTGCGTGGTGCTGGCACGCTACCGTGCGAGTCCGTGCGAATCTATAGCATCCTGCTAGTCCCGACACGGGACTCTTATCTTTTTTTCACTCTCTCATACGCCCTCATTGGCGGTATACGAAGGCAGTCTAGGCAGTGGACTAGCATCCTGCGTGCGAATCCATAGGAGGCCGTGCGTGCATGCATTGTAAATAATAATATCCCCTTTGTAAGTGTGTGCTCATGACTATGTGTGCGCCTGCGTGTCCATGTCTGTGGATCCGTGCCCATGCCTGTGTGCCTGCAAGCGATCGCGAGAAGACGATACGATGTACACACTGTACAATGTTCAATGAAAGCCCTTACAAGTCTGTGCAACTGCGTATTACATGTAAACACTCATGCCTGTCCAAAAATGGACGATTTTCTACATTGCAGAGATCACTTGCAATCTTTCTAAGAATATGGAGTACCATCACCGTGTGTACATGTATCTCTCCTTGCAAAGAAATTAGAAAAATTGTGCGGTTGTGTGTCTTTATCACTCGATAACTTGAACAGTGTAGAAATAATTATGGTAATAATGACAATTAACAACAACAGAGAAAAGCTATTGTATAATTACATCAAGGGAACCATTTGTTGATGATGATGATGATGATGATGATGATGTTGATGATCACTCAAAAGGTAATAATGAATGTACATTGTAGATGTTCCATATTGTTACATTATCAGTATGGTGTATTAGTATTTCTACTATTTTTGCCTCTCTTCAAAAAAAAAAAAAAAACACACACACACACACACACACACACACACATTCTTTGTCCTTTCTGATATTCCCCCAAAGCCTTGAAATATATGTAGAGCTTCCACATTGTCGTAAGCAGGAGATAAAAAAAAAAAAAAAAACATCGTCGCTGCAGGATAGGACAATATATTAACAGTTTCCGTCTCGATAGGTTTGTAATCTTGGCAAAATATATATACATATACATAGATTAAGAAATATAAACATACATTTATATATATATATATATATATATATATATATATATATATATACATATACATAAATATATATAGATATTGATTGAATCGTTTCTTTATTCAAGAAAATGTTTTACATTACACCACCGGTCTAGTTATCCCAAGGTTTCTTTGAAAATGCTGCAAGCATCAAAATATCAAACATCGTAATTTTTATATACAATTTCCCGTGAATGCTAAGCGTATGAGAGAAAGAGATAGAAAAGAACAAAAAACTTCTGCCATATGTCTTGTTTCTCGCTTTATTGCAGCGTATGTCATTGTCGAAGTATAAATGCTATGATAAATGTTGGTAACAACCACATGAGAACTTGCACATTCGATTCCCAACAACCATTAAATCATTGGGGTCCGTAAAAAAGGTTACATAATACATACGAAGCACCTCATTATAATGTATTCGATGGACCGGTGCAGAAAAAACTGGCTGTCTGTAATCGGCCTTTGAACATCTCTATTATGCTCATAATCCCCGACTTTTCAGATGGCGGCTACGAGCGCGTCCAGGGATGTTTTTGTATCAACATTCTGACTATTCATGGAGGTACAATTTAACCTGATACTCTGGCCACCTGGTCTATTCAAAGTATTCTTGCGTAATACACGCGCGTAATTATGTTAGGCTGTGTTTCACCATGATGAATATATAGGACCCCATAGTAGCAATATCGGCTCTTGCGTTGTATGAATGCTATACAGGGATCCTCCATTTGGTTCGTTGGTCAAGTATATAGATTCTTTTAACGATCTTATAAGCAGGCTGTCATTCATAAGTATGACAGAAAAACAAACAACAACTTCAAGCAACATCGAAGTTGAGTTTCGCGAACTAAACTTTCCATTTGAGTTGGTTTCTCGGTTTTGTTTCAACAATTTTTATAATGTTGACAAAAGCCTGATGGGATGTTCAATATTCAATTAAATCATTGCACCTTTCTCGCAATCTTTGACAACTAATGATGACTAAACCTGTGAAATCCACGATTTATTTATTTATTTATCTATTTTTTTTTTGTATAGAGACGTTTTCTTTTTGAATTTATCTATCATGACTGCCTCCAGATTTCGACCATGATTATATGACTTAGGTTTCCATGGGATCAATAAAGGAGATCAACGAGCGCATTTGTAGGTTTCCTGTCGGGTTTAATGTTGCAAAGTTTATGTGCAATCACGATTCACTTACAACCCTATATACACCGTAATGTCGGGATGAGATATTGTTCACTACACATCAAGTGAGATTAAATCTTACACAGTGATTATCACTGTGTAATATATCATATCACTGTGATATGATATATATGATAAAAGTCATCAGCAAACGGGATAGATCATTGTTTTGTCTATGTGTGTGTGTGTGTGTGTGTGTGTGTGTGTGTGTGCGTGTGTGTGTGTGAGAGAGAGAGAGAGACATGAGAAAGGGTGGAGAATATATATATATATATATATATATATATATATATATATATATATATATATATAATTATATATTCACTTACAACTATATGATCTTATAAAACACATGTTCAAGTCAGTTGACGGAACATTTATAAGCTCTTCCGGTCTGCATATGAAACATCGGAGTCTATGCGATAAGAAGAAAGATTGAGAGATAGAGAGAGAAAAATAAAATAGGCTGGTCTTCTAAATTTTGTTCGATGAATGGTAATCTTAACACACTTTTGCAAACGAAATGAAATATTATACACGGCTAGGTTTGCCTATAATCTGTGTTATGGTGATATCTTATTAGATTATACATAATGATACCGGCAAAGTATCTTGGATAAGTGATCGCCACCATCGATGAGGATATTCAATCTAGACGACTAATTGAAGATGATGAGAATAAAGAAGACATAGTGGATAGCTGGAAAGGAAAGTAATGTGATGCAATGAGATAAAAATGAAGGAGCACGAATCGAGGCAAATGTATTACAAAGGAAGAGAAAATGGCATATTCGAGTGTTCAAAATGGTTTAACATTATGCGAAGATTTCATAGTCATTTTAGCGTACAAAGACTTTTTCCGCGACAAACATAGGTTTTTGCCTGCAAACTAACTTTTCACGCTAAGCTGGGGTCGGTGTAGTGTAGTTTCCAGACGTTTTTATTTCGTCTTTATTTCTCCAAGTTGAAGCAAGCCAAGTGAGAGTGCATACCCAGCGATTGTGACGCCCGAACCGATTTTTGTGGCAATCATTGAGCACGCACCCTCACTCGGCTTAGCGCAATACAGCGGGCTTCTGCACAATACACAGGCTGTAACTCAGAGAAATAAAGGCGAAATAAAAACAGCTAGAAATTAAGACTAGGGTCGGTAACGCTTGTTGCTATTGGGGCACTGAAAATGACAAAATTATCACAGTTTTTGCATTTATTTCATGAAGGATTCATCGAAACGCCTTCAAACTATATATATGCATGTTGCTATAGAGATGTCAGCAATACAATGGGATACATTGTAAGGTATGAAATTGTGCATGGTTACCATGGTAACCGGATGCCTACAGGTGATTGGTAACTCCCAAAAATATCTGGAATTTAGACAGGTTTGTTTCTTTTGCCTTTCGTGCACATCATTCATTGTAGATGAGCTCTACACTGTAAAATATAGTCTGGATAAAAAGGGAAAAGACGCCCAAGATTTTTCCCTCATTCTCTCCTCAGCATTAATTCATTACTGCACGCTTTGAATAAAATTTACATATCATGATATTTCATTTCATTCTATATATATATATATATATATATATATATTTTTTTTTTTTTTTTTTTTTTTTACAATAGCTAACGAACACAAAGGTACGCTTAATTCTTTGATGGCTAATCCATCGCACGTGTATATTCCTTCTTTAGAAAGGAATTTATCGGTATTCTTGAATAAACTTCCTTTAAGAACATATATACAATCAATTGCTTTCCTCTGCTCTTTACCAGGATTGTTTTGAATAACCATCGCTCTGTAAATACTCGAAAGAGCTACTATAGAATATTGGCTTTGCTTTCTGTATTCATCTTATTTTTTAAGGGAAATTTGTGTCCTTACATTATTAAAAACTATATACATTTGCCTATGCTTTGAAGTCAAATTTGTGTTGAAAGTACGACGGATGCTACTTTTTCATGCAGTTTACTATTTGAAAATGATATCTTTCTTTCAATGGCTGTTTATTATGCCTTTGCTTACAAATTTTGCTGTTACTTGAGAATGCTTCAAAATATTCTTCACATATACCTGATGTGGTACACTTTATGCAGAAGGACATGCTTATTGAGCTTTTTGAAATTATGGGCTTTAGTTTTTGAGTTACTGACAACTAAATTCTGATTGGATAATACTTGTTGCCATGGCAACAGGGAAAACTTTTTTTAACGAAAATCAATAAAACAAATTGTGTGTTTTTTTTTATTGCATCTATAAGATTAAAAAAAAAAAAAAAAACAATGTTTGCAGCAGCAGGAGGCATTTGGGGGTTACCAGTCACCTTTAGGCATCCGGTTACCATGGTAACCATGCACAATATTATAACTTACAATGAATCCCACTGTATGGATGACATCTCTAGCAACATGTACATATAAATTTTTATGCAGTTTTGATGAATTCTTCATGAAATAAATGTAAAAACTGTGTGAGTTTGTCGTTTTCAGTGCCCCAAATAGCGACAAGCGTTTACCGACCCTAGTCTTAATTTCCAGCCGTTTTTTCGTCTTTATTTCTCTGAGTTGCAGCTTGTGTATTATGCCGAAGCCCGCTGTATATATTGCGCTAAGTGGAATGAGAGCACACACCCAGTGATTGCGATTCGGTCGTCACAATCACCGGGTATGCGCTCTCACTCGGCTTGCTTGAACTCTTGAAATAAAGACGAAATAAAAACGGCTAGAAACTACAATACACCGAACCCAGCTTGGCGTGAAAAGTTAGTTTGCAGGCAAAACCCTTGTTTATCGAAGAAAAAGTATATGCGCGCTGAGACTACTACACGCAGCATTGGCACTGGCGCCTGTAGCAGTGCTAGTGGTGCGTGTAATAGTCTTGGCATTTGCAGACTCTTTTACGTTTGTTCCAACAAATCATGATGAAAAGTGGCCAGTAAAATTCTACTGACACCACAATTTGGAACCACATACTACCTGGGGATGTTCATAGAGGTCCCATCTACCACCTTGTCTGGTCAAACCTTTTCTGCGGGGTGGGTTGAACGAACTCCTTAATTAAGCCTCTTACAGGAATTAGCGCCTTGACTATTTCTACGAAGGCAAATGCATTCTATGGACCGGTGCAGAAAAAAAGAGACCGTCTGTAATCGGCCTTTGAACTTCTCTATTATGCTCATAATCCCCGACTTTTCTACGAGCGCGTCCAGGAATGTCTTTATATCAACATCCTGTCTATTCAATGAGGTACAATGTAACCTGATACTCTGGCCACCTGGTCTATTCAAAGTATTCTTGCGTAAAACATTCGCATATGTTAGGCTGTGTTTCACCATGATGAATATATAGGACCCCATAAAGGCAATAACCATCGGCTCTTGCGTTGCATGAATGTTATACAGAATATCCTCTATTTGATTTGTTGGCCAAGTAGATTATTTGAACGACCTGTAAATGACATAATCAGACTGTCATTCATAGGTATGAGAGAAAAGAAAAAAAAACAACTTCAAGCAACATCGAAGTTGAGTTTCGCAGACCAATCTTTCATTTGAGTTAGTTTCTCGGTTTTGTTTCAGCAATTATCCCTTTCGTAATGTTGACAAGAGCCTGATGGGATTTTCAATATTCAAATAAATCATTGCATCTTTCTTGCTTTCTTTGACAACTTATGATAACTAAATCTGAAAAAAATCCATGCTATTGCGGTACCTGCCATCCACACAGAAGTTTCTTGTTTTCTTTTCTTTTTTTTTTGTATAAGAAGTTTGCTTTCTGGAATTATCCATTATGTCTGCCTACAGATATGACTTAAGGTTTCCATGGGATAAACAAAAGAGATCAACGAGCACATTTGTGATTCAACAGTAGGGGTTAAATGCTGCCAATTGTATGTACAATGTTATAATTGACTTAAAACTCTACTGCCAAGAAGTATTGCTCATTACGAATCACATGAAATAAGATTTCACATAGTGATAAGACAGAAGTTATTTGTTATAATATTATTATGATGAAAACTCATCACTAACCGGAAAGACTATTGTTTTGTGGAATTTGTATATTTGATAGAACATTTATGAGGTCTTCCGGTCTTCAGGCGAAACACTGGAATCTATGCGATGAGAAGAAAGATTGAAAGGGAGAGAAAGAGAGAGGGAGAAAAATAGGCTGGTCTTCTAAATGTTGTTTGATGAATGTACATATATTAGATATTGTTGTATATATATATATATATATGTATATATATATAAATATATATATATATATATATATATATATATATATATATATATATATATATATATATATATATATATATATATATATTATATATATATAATACAGGCAAAGCATCATCGAGAAGTGATCTTCACTAATGATATTATTCAATCAAAGAATTGGATAACTGGAAAGAGAGGGAGAGAGATCAAAGAGGGTGGGGGGGAGAGAAATATGATGGTCTTCTAAATTCTTTTTGATGGATGGTAATCCGATCACACTTTAGCAATCGAAATGTAATGTTACATCCGGTCAGGTTTGCCTATCTATGTTATGGCAATATCTTTTGAGATTAATATACGGGCAAAATATCTGTATACGTTTGTAGGCAGGAATGAAGTGGATAGCTGGAAAGGAAAGTGATGAAATGTAATGGGAAAGAATAAAGGAGCACTAATCGAAGGAAATGTATCATAAAAGAAAAGTAATGGAAACTTGATTATAAATAATGGCCCATTATGCAAAGATTTTGCAGTCTTTTTTCTGTATGTTTTTATTTCAATTTCATAGTTAAGTAATTCATAATCGCCAACAAAAAATAGCTTCCTGAAGATGGCCATTCAGGTTTGTTTTCCCTTCGCTATATGCTATCCCTTCAAATGTAGCATGAACACACTTCAATTTATAGTCCATGGGCCAAGACCCGAAAAATGGGTTGTTGGTACCACCTGAGGTGGCAAAACCTTTTTGGTGTCAGTTTGTTTGTCGGGCAGAGATATGCTTATGAAGCTATGATAGCATTTCCAAATGAGTAGCTTAGTCATAAAAAATGATTTTTTTTTAACCAATTTGGTCTCGTTTTTATATCCCTATACTTCTGAATCGAAACTAACCGCTATAAAAAGAAGAGCACTGTCTTCCGTACGTCCACATGTGTTCTGTTGTAAACGCGATGCGCTTAGTCTTTATTCAAGGCAGCGAAGGGAATATCCAAAGGGTTATGATGTCCACAGCTGTCACGCTGTGCGCTTAGTCTTTATCTGGACCAATGTACCGTTATCATATCTAAAGTTCCTCATATAAGGGATTATCTATACTATTTTTATACTACCCTCTAAACAAATAAATCAATTTTAAACAAAAATCACTCTGTTTATTTACAATATTATTCATTATAATGCATTGTAGTGTACCGGTCCATTGTTTTTGCATTATCCTTTTTTGTTGGATGAAAATAAAGCGACATCGGCGTGGTGTTAGCGTTTTCACACTAGCGTTTTTGCCGGAAAATGATAGATAATTGCAAAATACGGTAAAATTCAAGAGGAATCTTTTTTTTTTTTTTGGTTGTTGTTGTTGTTGTTTTTAGATAAAAGGATATACACTGTATCATAAGCTTTGGATATTCCCTTCGCCGTCTAGAATAAAGACTAAGCGCACCGCGTTTACAACAGAATACCTGTGAATATACCATAGAGCTGCATTTTACAGCTCTACGGAACATACAGAAAACAGTACTCCTGTGCTTATTTTTTAAGGATGTGCCTCTCTTAATGATTGCGATTGATGTTCAACTATTTCTTTCACGCAAGCTTGAACAGGAAGAAGCTAAAATTCAGGCAAGGAGACGAGTTTTCTTCTATGAGATACAATCATTAAGACATACATCTATTCCCGAAAGTTGTGTGATTGCTTATGAGCTAAAGAATTGTGTCCATTACATGAATCAGGCACTATACAAAACGATTGAAATCTACTGAAAGTCGAACTTGTTTTTTTTTTTTTTTTTTCATTTCCATTTAAAGCGGGGATAGACTAGAAATTTGTTTGTCTATACTGACAGGAGACATTACATTTTTCCAGTACATGCTCCGCATTTAAACAGTCACCATATTTTCGTGGTCAGAATCAGATAATGGACAAAAATGATATATTATAAAAATGAAAATACGAAACTATGAACGCGCCATATGTACAAACATTATGAACTTCAATGAATTAAACTTACTTGTGATATTCTGCATAAAAAACAAGCACGCCGATTAAATAATTTAATAGAATTAATAGAACACACAGCAATATCATGCATGGCGGATCAAATCAAGTTCAATTGGTGAGAAAGCTACATGAAGTTAAAAAGTTGACTTCTTTTCGTTTCTCTTTCAATTCATGAAGACAGAATTACATTGTATATCTAATGAAGAGGATTGTCTCTGTTGCGAACGATCGCTATATATAGCACTGTTAGTCGTCTGCGCAAATCCTAATCCCTAAATACTTAAATTTTTGCTTGATAATGTAATAACCCTGCTCATAACTTTATAAAGGACTCGCAAATTCAAAGTTTCAAAACGTATACTAAAATATTATATTGCACACGGTGTATTTCAAAAAACATTTTTGAATGCGTTGTGTGTAAGCATGTTAATAGCATCAATCTGCCTTTTATTTTCCGTACATAAAGCGCACAGAAACGTAACCAAACGTTACCAAATACAGTGAAATGCATTGTACGGCGTGGTACTATCATTAGAAGTATATCCCATTCCTTTTTACTTTTATTTGCTAGAAGCAGTCGTCAAACCATGCGTCATTTTCGTAGCGACATCATTTAGGAATTAGAATGTATGAAGATAATCGGTACTCATTTATTTTGCGCTACTGACATAGCATTTACATTTTCCAACTTTTATTGACATGCAGTATTATGTTACTGTATGGTTACGATTACGAATGTTGGTTATGAATTCAAAAGACTGGTTTATTAATCGAACTATAAAGGTAATAGCTGTTTTGAAAGTAGTTCGATGGAAATTCAAAACGCAATCGAAATCATCGTCATAGGGGGAACTGATAGCTCTAGAAAACTTGTTGAGGCTAGTAGAGATTGCCGTATGCAATCTTTGTAGAAAGTTTTGACTTAGGCCATCTTTCGAGTATTTTGAGAAATTATATAAAGAAAATTATTTGTTTTGATTATGTCAAGAATTAGTTTGAACTATGAGAACAAAAAGGCGCGGTTACCCAAACAATGTCGTAGTTCGAAAAGACATGATGGGTAAAGTGAATTCATGACTTGACTAATCCTTACTGAATTGATGATCACTACTGTAAACTATCAGTTATGTCTTGTAGATGATATCTCTGTAATCGTAGTCAAAATTCTTTTGAGCGATGAGACGAAAACCAACAAACAAAATGCCGTGTATCATCGCTCGAGATTCCAACATTGGGCGTCACCCGACCAACAAAAAGTGACGAATCAAATGGAATGTCATGTTGTGGGTTAGCAGACTGTGTTACGATTTTTAAATGTTTCGAGCAGTTGTTAAAAAAAAGAGAAAATGAGGCAAAGTTCAAAAAATTAGAAAAAAGCACGTAAATGCCGGCGATCATGTTTGATAATCAAAGTAAGAGATTATAATCGGCCGTGCGGATGTATATGATTGCCTTATTTACATGTCTGATTTCTGTAAACTATGTTATATTTAAATGTAAGTTCCCTTTCCTCCTTGATAAAAGTTGTGTTGGGTTTTCGCTATAGGCATTTATTAGGAAACACTGTAAAAACGACAACAAATGCGTACTATACATCAAGAGATGACCTATACATACATGAAACACAAAAATTTGTATACGTTCTGATATAATGCAACTGCTTGTTTGTTAGTTAGTTAGTTCGTTTGTTTGTTTGTTTTGAATTACCATGGTCTTTGTTGAGGGAAAGATGAAGAAAAGTAGTAGAGTGTATTACTCTCAAATCCGGATAATTGCGATAAGTGTGTATCCCCGCCCTTTCTATACAGGTAAACGATTTAAGCTTGGTATGCTATTATAAAAGCCTGCATGTGTCACGCAGAAGAACTGATTCCGCGATCACTTATAACCTTTCATAAAATTCACGTTTTAAGATAGTAACAACAGCTTGTAGGAGATAGAGTAACTTAGCGTCCCTGACTGTGGTTCTGAAGACTAAAGGGGACTGAAAAATTCTTTTACAAATTAGCAGACACAATGCCGATCCTCCAACACTGTTGCTCCATTCAGTCACTGATTCTGCTATCAATGGCGAAGAAAGAATACTGGTTGCGTCTTTATCCACCCCTTGATAGCAGGAAGTTTACCTTTCATTGTTTAAGGCTTCGTTGATGCGGGGTTTACTCGGATACAAGGCGTGAACAGTGTCGTCCGAGTTCTTTCATTTGAAATTCCTCAGAATACGCAATTCAATGGGCAATTAGCGCTGCTACTTCGCAAAGCTGTTAGCCAAATTCTTTGCAGACTTGACCTCTCACATGTCAGCTACACGCAATACACGACAAACAGCTATCATTACAAACATTCTGATTAAAAAACAAAACAAAATGAAGAAGCACACTTGAGTAGCGACACAGCTTTCTGTCCCTTTCTCAGATAGGTCCTACCTCTAAAAAAATACACAGATGACAAGAGTCAGAATATCCTCCAAAGGGAACACGACCTACATTGTATTTGGGCATTAATAATGTTTATCTTCCGATTTCTCTCCATGCCGTCGCGGCCCAAACCATCATAAGAAATACGGCAATAAGTTTTATTAGCCAGGGAAACAATAGCACGCATTACATAAATTTGGCGAATTATCACACGAATTGTCGACTTAATAAAAACGAGAATACATGTAATTGACAACTTATAGGCCCTACTATATCTCCAGAGATGAACTTTAAACAGCAAGGCACATACCAGGGAAAGAAAGTTATGATTATTTGAATGAATTCATTAATGAGGCCAATTAATAACCGTTGTAAAAGTACACACTCGCATACAGAGGTTTCAAGTTCGATTATTATGATCATTGTATTAGCTCATAGATAAAGTATCATAAGTTCTGCGTGATCGTTCGTTGGAATTATTTTTTTCAGCGCGATTTGTGCGTCACATCAATCACCACTTCATGAAATGGAGGGCATGTATCAAACGAAACTCGCTGGTCATGCAATCGATAGCCTTGGTCAGCTCACTATTATTGCGTAATTCTAAAGCCCTCACCGCTTGACCGCCGCGCGCACCATGCTTTGTTTTGTCTTCAATGGGGTCAAGAGCAATGCCTCATTAGCATACACCCTAGAAACGGAGGTGGAGTCTCAATCGGGCAAGAACAATAGGTGCGAAACGCAACGCAAAGGCGAGCGTTCGAAAAAAATGTAACCGAAAAAATTGTCTCAGAAAAACTGTGATTTGGGACACTTGTACTCATTTTTACACGCTGAAATTTTCTGTACAAACAGATAAAACATCAAGGAATCAAAATCCGTATAAAAAAATTTCGACCCGAGCACTGCTTCCCCTTCATTTGCGGCTCATTACGGGAAAACTCGCCGTGCGACTTATGACTCATTTTGTCGGAGCGCCACACACGTGATGCGCTCCGTCGGAATGAGTCAAAAGTCGCAAAAAATGAGATCGTAGTTATGCCTATATGTGAATTCTACAGACACTAAGCTTTACACTGATATGTAATACAACTCATTTGAACATCCTTATGGATCATAGAAACGAATATTATCTACGCTTATGATGTCAGTCCATTTTCTAAATAACGGAGAAAATCGCTCTTAAAGTTCGGGCTATGTTCAAGCTAACAACCTGATTCTTTCACTATAGACGAAACAATACAACAGTCCTGCTTAGCGACGGCGTTTACGCTCAATCGCACGCACTACCGTATACGGCATAGCTTGGATGTGTAAGATAATGACCCAATCGCAGGACAGGTCTATCATTAACTATTCTAACCAATCCGGCAGCCCGAATGTAAAGTGAAGTGCGTTTGTGTCCGTGCCGCTGCCGCCGCATGAATGAGTCGGTAAGCGTTGTGTCGGCTGCGGTGACTTAGTTACCGCAAGTTTTTAACTCACAAACAATAGGAAACAGTAGAAAGAAAGAAAGAAAGGCACACAATGCGTATTACAACAAGCGTCTTTTAGCGAGGGCCTTGATCGCTTCCATTCTCCTCCCATATTGTTGTCAATGGAAACTAAAGGAGATGCGTTTAGCAAGTACCAATACCTATAGCCATGGGCCAAGACCCGAAAAATGGGTTGTTGGTACCACTCGAGGTGGCAAAACCTTTTTGGTGTCATTTTGTTTGTCGGACATAGATACGCTTATCAAGCTATGATAGCATTTCCAAATGAGTAGCTTAGTCATAATAAATGAATTTTTAACCAATTTGGTCTCGTTTTTATATCCCTATACTTCTGAATCGAAACTAACCGCTATACAAAGAAGAGCACTGCCTTCTGTATGTCCACAGGTGTTCTGTTGTAAACGCGATGCGCTTAGTCTTTATTCAAGACAGCGAAGGGAATATCCAAAGGGTTATGATGTCCACAGCTGTCACGCGGTGCAATGCGCTTAGTCTTTATCTAGAACAATGTACCGTCATCATATCTAAAGTTCCTAATAAAAGGGATTATCTGTACTGTTTTTATACCACCCTCTCAACAAATACATCAATTATAAACAAAAACCACTCTGTTCATTTACAACATTATCAATTATAATGTATTGTAGTGTACCGGTACATTGTTTTTGCATAATATTTCATTGTTTGAATGGAAATAAAGCGACATTGGCATGGTATTAGCGTTTTCACCGTAGCGTTTTCAGCGGAAAATGATAAATAATTGCTTTGTTGTTGTTGTTGTTTTTAGATAAAGGGATATACACTGTTTTATAAGCTTTGGATATTCCCTTCGCCGTCTTGAATATTAAACTAAGCGCCGTGGATATCATAACCCTTGGATATTCCCTTCGCTGCCTTGAATAAAGACTAAGCGCACCGCGTTTACAACAGAACACCTGTGAACATACAGAAGACAGTACTCTTCTTTGTATAGCGGTTGGTCTCGATTCAGAAGTAGAGGGATATAACAACGAGACCAAATTGGTTTAAAATTAATTTACTATGACTAAGCTACTCATTTGGAAATGCTATCATAGCTTGATAGGCATATCTATGCCCGACAAACAAAATGACACCAAAAAGGTATTGCCACCTCAGATGGTACCAATATCTGGCCTGGCCCATGGACTACTAGAGTGAATAGAACCTGAGAACCCATTGTAGGCGGGGATTCAAAAGACAGCATCAATAGAGGAAGTTAATGAAGTTAATTAACGATAGTCGTCATTTCAGATCGTGTTCTTTGCGTGTACTAAAAACCCTCTAATAATGCACATGGTCGTAATGTTGCAGAGCATCAACGACTGCTTTCGTGCCTGCTCTGCTGCAGCTGTATACAGCCGTAACATTCTGAATTCCCGCCATATTAGGCACATTTCCCTTATAGGCGTTGCGTCCACATTATCTTTTATCGCGCTTGCCAAAGCTGCACATAATTTATACTATACGTATCAGAAGCAAATGTTGATGTATAGGCCTAACAGCTTCATGTTGTTTTTTTTTTTTTTTTTATAATTATGATTGTATCATATTAATTTAAAGTTATAGTGCTTCTTATTCTCGGTCACTTTTATGATACCATAGCATATAAAGAACCATTAACTTGTAGCTTCAACCTATTTTTATTTTTGTTTATTTTTTTTTAACAGAACACCACATTTACAGTTGCAATCTTTCTGCATTTGAGAAGTTGAGTATAGACCGATAGTCATATTTATTATTATATTCGGAATTAGTATCGTTTTGTATTCACAAATCTTATACTGAAATAAGTGATTGCTTGATTACTTTCGGGTAAAGGAACCACGGGAAAAGGAACGCATTTATCTGTTTATTTTTTTTCTTAACGAACCTAAGCTAATAGCGAACCATATGAATTGTGTGATCTATGAACCTTCAGAATAATCAATAACCCCCCCCCCCCCCACAAAAGGAAGCATTTCGTAGTGCGTCTCAGTACTCCTGTGTTTGTTTTTAAGGATGTGGTTTCTCTTTATGATTGCGGTTGATGTTCAACTATTTCTTTCCCGCAAGCTTGAAAAAGAAGAAGCTAAAAGTCAGGCAAGGAGACGAGTTTTCTTCCATAAGATACAATCATTAAGACATACATTTATTCCCAAAAGTTGTGTGATTGCTTATGCGCTAAAGAATTTTGCCCATTATATGTATCAGGCACTAAACAAAACAGTTGAAATCTACTGAAAATTGAACTTCGTTTCCTTTCTTCTTCTTTTTTTTTTTTTTTTTTTGATGTGTAATTTCATTTCCATTTCAAACGGGGATAGACGACTAGAAATTAGTTTGTCTATACTGGTGGGAGACACTAGTGTTCCAGTACATACTCCGCATTTAAACAGTTGTCATATTTTCGTAGTCATAATCAGATAATGGACACGTGATATATTATAAAAATGAAAATACAAAACAACGAACACGTCATATGTACAAACATTATTAGCTTCAATGAATTATACTTACCTGAAATATTCTGCATAAAAAAAAAAAAAAACACGCGTGCCAATTAAACAATATCAAATTAAACAATATCATAGAATTAATAGAACACACAACGATATCATGCACGGCAGATCAAATCAAGTTCAGTTGGTGAGAAAGCTCATTGAAGTTATAAAGTTGACTTATTTACGTTTTCCTTTCTATTTATGAAAACAGAATTATATTGTATATCTATTGAAGCGGATTGTCTCTGTTGCAAACTATTGCCAAAGATAGCATTGTTAATCTTCTGAGCAAATCCGAATCCTTAAAGTACTGTAATTTTTGCTTGAATTGATAATGTAATAACCCATATGACTTTATAAAGGACTCGCAAATTTAAAGTTTCAAACCGAATACTAAAACATTACATTGTACACGGTCTATTTCAAAAAAAAAAAAAAAATCATTTGAATGCGTTGTGTTAGCATTTAATAGCATCAATCTGCCTTTTATTTTCCGTACGTAAAGCGCACAAAAACGTAACCGACATTACCAAATACAGTGGAATGCCTTGTACGGCGTGATATTATCATTAGAAGTATATCCCATTCCTTTTACTTTTCTTTGCTTGAAGCAGTCACTGTAGTCAAACCATGTGTCATTTTCGAAGCGACATCACTTGGGAATTAGAATGTATGAAGATGATCGTTACTCGTGTATTTCGCGCTATTATTATAGCATTTGCATTTTCCAACTGTTATTGACAGTATTTTGTTACTGTATGCTTACGATTACGAATGTCGGTTATCAATTCAAAAGACTAGTTCATCAATCGAACTATAAAGGTAATAGTTGTGTTGAAAGTAGTTCGGTACAAGTTCAAAACGCAATCGAAGTCATCGTCACAGGGTGAACTAATAGCTCTCTAAAAAAACTTGTTTAGGCCGTAAAGATTGGCGTATGCAATCTTTGTAGAAAGTTTTGACTGAGGCCATCTTTTGAGTATTTTGAGAAATTATATGAAGATTTTTTTTTTTTTATTATGTAAAGAATTAGTTTGATTTTGACTATGAGAATAAAAAGGCGCGGTTACCTCAATCATGTCGTAGTTCGATTAGGCATGATGGGTAAAGTGAATTCATGACTTGTTGAGAGAGAGAGAGAGAAGAGAGAGAGAGAGAGAGAGAGAGGCCAAGCAAGAGGCAATAGGCTACTTGTACATAATGCCCACCGACAGACACAAACACAGATTATCACAGCTAGTAGACGCTTATAATTGACCATGTCAGTTACGCTGGGGTCGCTCATAACACACAAAGGGCCTCCATGGAACACGTCAATTTCTATGTGGGACAGTACAATATTTTCGCGATTTCGTGCCGAGTAAAGGAATGATATCCTTATGATTTCAGCTGGCGCTCGCTGCTGACCCATCTAATCATCACGTTACACCTTAGGTATCATCTTATAGCTGGATAATAATTTTCCTTTTACATGGTATGCGTTCGTTAGTGCCCTACAATGAAAAAGAAGACTCTTAGGGGAATTTTAGACGAGTATGTGAACCCATTATTTCCGGGACATCGGTAATGAATTAGCCATGCACGAAGTCGATGACCTTTCATGTCTCTTGGAAAATTTAAACAATATTGCATTCAGGTTTTAACCTTAACCTGTCAAAAAAAAAAAAAATCATGTGAAAACGTAATTCAGTGATCATGATCTGCGGGGTCAACTCGAGGTCACCCGTGCGAGAACTTGGATATTCTAGACGGGGTTTTTCGGCTTGCCGACTGACTGGCAATAAGCAAGCAAGGGTTTGAAGCTCCTTGGCGCAAGTAACAAGCCTTTCATATTGTCGGGAATCGTCTCATTTCACGCTTGCGCTGAAACTGTCGGCCGGGGAATGGCGCATGGACTGGCACGCGGTATACACCTGATACACACGTACCGTGTAAGCACTGCGGGAACCAGGGAGGTGAGATGGGATCATGCGGGAACCAAGCACTGGCGGCACGGGGCCGTGCGAAATCGCACCCAAAAGCCGCACGGGTCCGTGCGCCCGACCCGCACAGAGACCCGCACGGGTCCGTGCGACAGCGTGCGAGGGAGTATGGATCCGCACGCAGGCGTGCGGATCTGCACGGGGGCGTGCAGATCCGCACGGAGGTGCACGACTACGCACGGGCGCGTACAGGGCACGTATTTCCGCGCTCCAGTGTTAGCGCTTGGCACCATTTTGTACGCAACGCGCACGGAATTTAGATGTCGGCATTTTGTTTACAAAAAGGATGACGCTAATGAATATTCATATGTTTTCTTTATTTATTCACTAAAAAACTGGTTGGCAGCTGACCACATGCATACTGTGAATAGCAGTCTCGAATCCTACACTTCATGAGAGTACAATATTTCTGCACATAATTCTCTAAAATATTCATATTTTCCTACTTAAAAATGGCACAATTATCAAACAAGACTGACCTGATTTTTTCGTAAAAATTTATGCTTTTACTAAAAGTGAATTCAATTTATTTCTGAACTTTTTTGGAATATGACATCCACGTGTAACATTTATTTGGGAAGTCCCCCCATGACAGAATTGCTGACATCCTGGTGTTGATTTTTTCCCGAGAAGTTGGAAACGTGCTATTTCGACCTAAAAAGAGGTAATTTTTCGAACATTTTATGTCTGAACGAAGAGGTGAAATCCCGTGATGAAGATTTTATACTTAAAAATGTGGAAATTTAGCGGATATGCTTTGAAGTTACATTATACATGTTTATTTGTAATGCTGACAGTAACATTTAGACCTAGCTTGCTTTTTAGAAGAAATATTAAGTAAAATAACGATAAATCTGAGCACGTGAAAGAAAGAATTTACATATGTTCGTGCGCGTTATCGCCTAGCGCGGCGGGCTAGTGCGGTTTCTCGTAACCGTTCGTCGAACGCGCACAGCCCAGTCCCATATGCTGCGATGTAAAATCGCTCGTGTTGTGCACTCCTCATTTCTGGAAATCATCCCCATAATTTACTAGATCCGAAACTTAACCGAACAAATACACATCGTGGTCAGTAATATTGTATCAAAGAAACGATAAACTCGATTAAAGGGTGATCTTTTCTCACTTTAGTAACTTTTTTTCAAGGTTATAAGGCAAGGAGACCCCGTCTTTCTTTTCACGTGCTTTGTAGCGGGACGACGCACGGCCCTACGCCCGGGTTGTCCCGTTGAGTGTCCTTGCTCTGTACAGTGTTGCACGTTGCATCGACACGTCTCTCGGACCTGCACGCAGTAGAAAATTAGCCCTACGCCATACTTTCGACTCGAGCAGCTGAATGTGTGCTACTGATCTTAGTAATTAGGATTGCTTAGCAAATTAAAATGACACATTATTTTATTAGATTAAATCGCAATTGATTACAGTGATGGGATGGAAGGATTTAGACCGTCTACCCCAACACCAGCTTTGCGGAATTTCTCATTCTAGAATCTACACTACATTTGACAATCTTGAAAAAAATGTCTGTTTGTTTTCTATTTACACTGGATGACAGTGTGCTGTATTATTTCAAAGCACTTCATTACTCATTTATAGATTTACTTGTAAGAGAAAAAAAGCTCATACTGTGATATCCATCCCAAATAAAAATTAACAAACATGTCATGTTCTTTTACATTTAGGGACTCTATCACTGTACCACAAAACTCAGAGTCTAATTGATGATACTAAACTCTAAATAATTCCGATGAAGGAATCCTCACCACTGAAATCTTATGTATATTGTTGCCAATGTTTAATGGGCTGGGATCTTTTATTTCATTCAACCTAACTTGAAATGGTTTGATCATGACAAAATCTTCTAACACCATGACACAAGTACCACAGTGCAAACTTGAATTCATGTGAGTGCTAAACCAGTAACACGGTGGTGGAGGAGGTTTTAAAGCGATACAGCCGTGGAACCCATTTCTACAGCATACTATTATATATGAGACTGAATGAAATCAGTAGAATAGTGCACTAAAAAGTTTGAATATCAATAAACAGTACATAAATCATAGTACTGCATTACTCTACCCCTGAATTAGGAATGAGTTTATCCCATGATTGAGCCAAGTAACCATGAGGGAAATCATGCAAACTCACTGCAAGCAGTGATGTCCATAGACTTCAGTTAACAGTGCATATGAATTATATGAACATGTAGAAATCATGTTTTTTTTTCTTTTATTAAGTATATTTTCACATATTTTCTCTTGAATACATTATTTCCTTCAGCAGGGATGCCATCTGAGTCTTGGCAATCCAGAACCTCCTCTTGAGTCTAAAGAAGCTCTTAAGCTGTGCAGCATGGTTTGTTGGGATTGTCACCCTGCCTCCTTCATAAGTCCAGCAAGCTCAGCCTCATCATCTTCCTGGGCGTCGTTGTTGTGTATCCTCATCACCTCCACCTGATATTGCTTTTCACGTATCAACGACCTCAAATGATGTGTTGACTTTGAGCATACGCCAATTCTGCCGTATTGTATGAATATTGTAGGATACATCTCCTTTAGGTAATGATAGACTAGACCACAGATTGCATGCCATGAGAATGTATTTTCATGCCCTGTGAGCACTCAGACTGAGTGGTAAAGGACATTAAAAATACCCTTATTGCAATTCTATTTGATTATCATATATAATTCCCATCATCATCATCATCATAGATGAAAAAATTGCATTGTTGGAACTTATTTTAATGTATTCTCTATTTCCTATGTGCTAGCTTTTGTTATGACTTGATACTGCGTAGGGGATAGAAAGTCTGTCCTTGTGTGAAAAAGTTTTAACTTTAATTTACATGTATATCAGGGTTGCATGAACAAATGATACTCAATACGAATGGAAAAGTTCCTACGAAAACATAGGCCCCTACGTGTACAGTGTTATGTACCCATGAATAGTTTATTGTATACAGTGGAATTAATGACATGCAATGAGTGGAGATAGCAATGTTTTGTGATGCAAAAAATCTGTTGGCAGTCCATGCGGTAAATCTACAACTTGATCAAATAATAAAAAAAATACAAAGCAAGAAATTTGGATGGAACTGTTTAGAGTTTTCACTTTCCATTAGAAAAGGAATGTAATGTAATTTTTATGCATGTGATTCGATTGGATTTTAGTACATCTGTACTTGTAGTATGGTTATTGGTCATATTCAACTGTATGTTTGCAAACTTGCATGTTTAATTGTGTGTGAGGAGTTGCCTGATGGTTGTCATATAATGATGGAAATGTAGTGTGGTGCAGTGGATTTATGTCTTTGTAATTGAGCACTCCTGTCACATGATGAATGTACCAGTACTTGGTTTGGATACGTGTACTTGGTTTGAACATGACCAAACTGGGCAAATATTCAATCGGATGCATTGAAAAATGCCCACTAGGTGTACTTCAACAGGGCTGGTCACAATCAATTTGCAGTCGTCACAGACTGATCGAAAAGTCTTTGATGGTGCTACCACAATCTGATCAGGGTCACATTTTGTCTTTCAGTCCTTTTGTATTACTAGCCTGGATCACTGAAATGATGATTGATTATCGGGCCTACTTTTCTGGGTTGCAGGGTGTTTGCTCTTTATAAATTTGATAGGCATTACGTAATACTATTGTTTTGAAGAAAAAAAAATCACCCATATTCCTCACTCCCCAATTTGTTAACCTGTGTCTTTTTTTTTTTTTTGGGGGGGGGGGAGGTTTTTAAAAAAGTAGAAGTTGTCAATTATAGCCTTGCAATAACAAGCTGGCATGTGTTAATGGGATGAACATTTTCTACATCCATTGCATATGTTTACATGCAAAGAATCTGTACCGGTACAACCTGTTTGGGTGAACTCCTCCCCCCCCCCCCCCCCCCCAAAAAAAAAAAAAAATAAAAAATAAAAAATAAATAAATAAATAAATAAAAAGAAAAAGAAAAAAAAATAAGAAAAAAATAATAATAATAAATAAATAAATAAAAAAAAACCTCACATTTTATGAAGAAACAAACCTGTCAACCCTTTCCCCTCAATTCCACCTGCCATGCATATACAGGTACATTGTACCTACTGCATGATGTACACTGGACTATCTGTACATACAAACTGCTACTCTATTCAAAACACACACGCATCATACCATCCAAAGCCTTTACTTTGCAGGTCCACAGCAATACATTAAAAAAATCAACACCACGATTTCTTTTTTTCTTGACAAAGGTTGATATTTGAATTTTTCAAGGATCTGAAATTTTAACCACAAAAAAGTTCAGAAATTTCATAAGATATGAAAATATGAATGTATAACATCCGGAAATAAGTGTACTTATTTGGGTGCGAGTGTGGTCGAACGCAATCTCGGAGGACCCACGATCGGCGTGTATTTCATATTGATTGTGAGGACTATTCACCACTCTGTTTTGTGAGATAGGAAGAGCACCTTCCAGTTTTGGTTGTGTGTGAATTTCAATTTTAGACTTAATTCCATGAACGTGATATTTTCACAAAAAGTGCAGATTGTATTTATATTTGTTGTTGCTACGTACGTAGTGACGCGATTTTCACGAAATGGAAAAACGCCACCAACGTTCTTTTTCATGTCGGTAACCTTGAAAATGGCGACGCGCACTAAGTTGATGCGCACGCTACGTACCGCGGAAATACGTGAGGGGCGCACGGAGCCATACGCTCCCGTGCGAGATCGCACGAACCTGCGCGCAGCCGCACGAAGCGACCCCGTGCGCAGTGCGTGCGGGAGTAACATAACATAATGGTCTGACTGTATATATACAGTATATATATATATATATATATATATATATATATATAATACTCTCTAAAAAAAATCGAGTGAAAATTTTCACTCTAAAAAGAGTGAATACAAAAAATAGTGAATTTCGAGTGAAATTGGAGTGAATTTTGAGTGAAAATGCTCATTTTCACTCATTTTGGAGTGACGTCAGGGATCACCCGAAGATTTTGGAGTGATCCCTGACGTCACTCCAAAATGAGTGAAAATGAGCATTTTCACTCAAAATTCACTCCAATTTCACTCGAAATTCACTCTTTTTTTGTATTCACTCTTTTTAGAGTGAAAATTTTCACTCGATTTTTTTTTAGAGAGTATTTACACTTAAGTACTTGTACAATGACCATTGCCTGGCTCTGTGCTATACACATTCATACCCTTCGAATACATACATACACACACACACACAAACACACGCACAAAGATGAGAATGCCGAAAGTGAGCTGCTACAAAATGATCTTCAGTGCCACGATACGTCTATTAGTATATTGGTTATGCTAATGAACAATAGTGAATGTTGATTTATTTTGTGTCTAAGCGTAAATGCAACATTGCGCCATATAAGTGCCAAAAGTAATTCAATAACCAACGCATGCATTCAATTTATTTCCTGATGCTCTTACGTGTACCACCATTTTTCTCTTGTATGATACCAAATGAGCAAAATATATTTGCCATTTTTTATGTATATATATTTTCTGATAATTTACTTCCTGAAGCTGCATAGGTATTCCGCATAATATCTCAGGTAATTATTCGGAAATTTGGTAATACAATGTATAATTTGTTAATAAAATTAATTTACAAATTTATTTTCCTTCTTCGAAACATGTACATTGTAATCCGTATACTGATATTTTATGTGATATTACTGAAGAAAATCTTGATTTATGTATGAAATTGTGTTGGAAGAAAAATAAGTATTAAAAAAAAAATCAAAAAAGATCTTACCTAAGGCTCGACTGACAGTTCCACCACACTATGTTTATTCTGCACTTTGAAATTATAGTTAGACAGTAAAAATATTTAACAAACCTATTATGTATTATGACATATATGTGACCCTGCACCTCAAAACAAACAAAAAGTCGCCAGATATGAATTTTTAGTTAAGACCATATTCTGAACGAGCAGACTTTAAGCTTTAAAATGATGTATAATTCAAATCAAATGGACTCTCCTAGCCTATCGAAATATTGGAAAAAAAAGCACAAACTCAGGAAAAGTGTGAACTGAGAAAAGAGGCTCTAAAGTACAGTGTCTACTCAAGCGCTTAATGCGATGAATGGGACAAAAAATAGGAAGTAAACCACCAGAGTAACAACAATAAAGGGATTATCAGATTAAACTGAAATTAAGCATGCCTCATTAACACATTCTGTCCTTAATTAATGCCAAATTTCAAAGCAGTAGCACTATCCTTTCAAAAGTTATTAGAGTTGAAAGTGAAGAGTGTGGACAAGGTTTTTCAGAAATGAAAAAGGGATTCTAAAGACACACCTAGTCACACTATTCTACCAAAAATGTTGGAGATAAACTGCTAAAAAACACACTTTCCTTCCCGTTTTATGATACCAAATTTTAGCATAATGTAAAAGAAGACCCGCTCCTTTAGAAAATATGAAAAAGTCAAGTTCGGCTAAGTTGACCCATTTCACTTATTTTCAGTCCTCACGCAAAATCAGTGTGTGCGACTTTATGTTCGTTTTGAGGTGCACGGTCACATATAATAATGACATTTACAAAATGATTAACGACAATTTAATATATACATTTGTGATGGCAATTCTAGTCAGGCAATTTAGTCGATGAGTAAAAAAAAAACGCTTCGTTGTTTTAAAGAATTGCTCGGGTTTTTTTTTTGTGTGTGAGTGTGTGTGTGTGTGTGAGTGTCTATGTGTTTTGTTTGTTTCCTCTTTTGCTTGTGTTTTAAAAATTCACCCTTTCTGTGATTTTGTGTCCAATGATATTCTTGGTTATATGCAGAGGTAACTTGAACAACAGCATATCAACAATACACCGGGGATCATTTCTAGCACTCTCCAGCGTCAAAACAATGTATGTTGTGAACGTCGCTACTTTCACAATTCTTCTGTTTTCTGTCGAATTTTTACAAACCAGTGGTTAACTGAATACATACTAGTCTAGTATTCTGGGATTTGCATTGTTTCTACATGAGCCAACCTTCGATAAAGTTCAGTATTTCAATATTAGTTATGTAATTACTTGACATGTAACAGGATGGGTAAATAAACACGTAGTGATGTTAGCTAAACTCCAGGACTATTTGTGACCGTGCATCACAAAACGAGCAAAAAGTCGCACACGCTGATTTTGTGTGAGGACTGAAAATAGGTGAAATGGGACAACGTAGCCGATCTTGACTTTTTCATATTTTCTAAAAGAGCAAATCTTCTTCTACATTATGCTAAAATTTGGGATCATAAAACGGGCAGGAAAGTGTGTTTTTTGCAGTTTATCTCAAACATTTTTTTTTTTCTGGTAGAATAGTGTGATTAGGTGAGTCTTTAGAGTCCCCTTTTCATTTCTTAGCAACCTTGTACACACTCTTCTGTTTTAATAAGGCATGCTCCATTTCAGTATAATCTGATAATCCCTTTATTGCTGTTACTCCGATGGTTTACATCCGTTTTTTTGTCCCATTCATCGCACAACCAGCACGGCTTGGTGAAGATTAAGCACTTGAATAGGCACTGTTCGTCAGAGCCTCTTTTCTGAGTTCACACATTTCCTGAGTGTGTGTTTTCTTTCCAATATTTAGATAGGTTAGGCGAGTCCATTTGATTTAAGTTATACACCATTTTAAAGCTTAAAGTCTGTTCTTTCAGAATATGCTCTTAACTAGAATTTCATGTCTGGCGACTTTCTGTTTGTTTTGTGATGCAGGGTCACATTTGTAATGTTCCACTTGTCTGTGCTCACCAAATTATAAACTCCCGATAAAATGTATCGAGACACAAAAGAATGAGAGTCAAATGAAACCGTTTGTAGAAATTACAAATAAAAAAAAAAAAACTTATTAACAATCACCTTAACCCTATAAAACCCGGGGGGGGGGGGGGCACATTGTGCCCCCACCAGATTTTCATTTGTCTCTTTTTCGTCCTTAACCAATTTAAACCAAATTTGGTGACTTTTCCTGAAATGTTAATGCAAACATTTTGATATGTAATTTAGCTATTTTTCATTTTGCTGGTTGTCATGGCAACCATAAACTGAAAATCATGTAAGTCAGATTTGGCATCTTTTTTTTTTGTTCCAATTTCATTTAACATTATTTGAAATTTGCTGAAGAAGCAGAATTTGAAGTAATTATATTCTGAAAAGTTTTTCTTGTTATTGTCCTTGTTTTTATATGGCAAATGCATAAAACTATAGATATAATAGAGATGGTTGAGAACAATAGTATTTTCAAAGATTGCCCTTCTATCTTTGTGTCATTTTGATTCCTTCACCCGAGTGATACCAGTAATATCAATACACTCACGCACACACACACACATAAAACAAACCACATAATAAAATGTATGGTTACGTGTCTTTCAAGTGTTCCATAAAGAACTATTACGTTTCTGGTCAAGTAAAGTGGTTTGTGGTTTAGATGTTTCCCCCTTCAGTGTGATCTCGGCATAGACAAACCATGAATTAAAGGTTGGCTTTCTCTATTTTCATCCTTATGTGGTTTGCAAAACACTTCAGAAACTAGAGGCAGTAGATCCGTATTTTTGCATGTTCATGATATCTTCAGAATTGTTCTATATTTCCCATGTGGAAGTTTTGTGCCGTACGCTGATATTAAAACCAATTCAATAAACCTACTTTGAAAACACAAGCTATCTGAGCAACAATGGCATCGAAATGCTCGAAAAGGATGCTTTCGACGGACTTGGTGAAAGGCTTGCGGCATTGTAAGTATAGGAAAACGTTTTACTGGAAACACATATATGAAGAGTTTGTTCGCAAAAAAACGATAAGTCCATATTTGCCAAATGGAGATATTTGCGGTGAAAGGTCAAGAGAAATAAAGAGAATAATAAGAAAAATTTTGCTTCTGTTGACCATAACTTCAAAAATTTACCTTTATATATAGTGACCAATATATCAATTAAAAGGTATTATTTTGTACTTTATGACAGAGAACGTACTTCAAAATCTTCAAAAATGGACTTATCGGTTTTTGCGAAGAAACTCTTCATATATATTTATATATATATAATGTACATCTATAATATATCATATACATTGTGTATAATATATACATTTTCTTATACTACTATACATGTATGTACTAATTCCATTTCGAGAGATCTGTTACGTAAAACCACACGTGCTCCAGACTGTTGATGAGATAGCAACGGGTCAATTTAAAACACCAATTACTCTTTATAAATAACAAATTTTAAACTAGACTTGGTACTATGTCAATACTGACAAATCAGAGGTTATCCGATGTATATGGAAATATATGTTTTGAGCCCTGACCCCAATCGACATGACCCTATTCGATACATATGTGATTGGGGGCGAGTGACAGTTTTTTTGTTAATGTTTTGTTGTTGTTGTTGTTGTTTTAAGATTCGCAGCAAAGAAACGGGAATCGACCCTGCCATCTTCCGTACAGAATGTAAAATTTGATAGGGCATATATGCTAACAAAGATGCAAAATGAAAATTTTGCACCTTTGAACCTCATTTGCTCATCCAAGATGGAGTTTGAGGAACAAGCCGTCATCCTATGAAATGATCCCCTTTACATAGTCTATGTGTGTGGAAAATATGGGAACAATATGTCATGCATTTACCAAGATACAGAACGAGATTTTTTGACCCTTGACCCTACGTTACATAGTCTGGTCAGATAATATGGGAATGATAGGTCACGCAACTATACCAAGATACAGAACGAAGTGTGACCGTGCATCACAAAACGAACAAAACGTTGGACACACTGATTTTGTGTGAGGACTGAAAATAGCTGAAATGGGTCAACCGAGCCTATCTTGACTTTTTTATATTTTCTGAAAGAGCAAGTCTTCTTCTCCATTATGCTAAAATTTGGGATCATAAAGCGGGCAGGAAAGTGTTGTTTTTTTTTTAATCTCGATTTTTTTTTTTTTTGGGGGGGGGGGGGGCAGAATAGCATTTATACCATAAGTTAATCATAAACATTATATACTATACTTTGTACATCCCGTAAACATTGTAATATTCTCGACATTTTGAATTTTGCATGTTACGTCACTTCTGACTTTGATATACTATACTAAAACCCTATGTTATATTTTTGGAACCCACATCCTACAAGCTTTGCTTTTTAGTGGGTTCCTCATATTACACGTTAATTATATGTCCTTATACATTTGTGCATTATTGGTTGAAACTGACCATTGTGTGAAAAAAAAAAAAAAACATTTCTACTTCAAATCAAATGGAATATAAAACTTGTACGAAATGTGGAATATGGAAAATGAATAATAAAAAAAAAATAGTGTGATTAAGTGTGTCTTTTCATTTCTTAAAAACCTTGTACACACTCTTCACTTTCAACTCCTATAACTTTTGAAAGGAAAATGCTACTACTTTGAAATTTGGCAGTGATTAAGAAGAGTATGTGTTAATAAGGCATGCCTAATTTCAATTTAATTTGATAATCCCTTCATTGTTGTTAATCCGCTGGTTTACATCCTGTTTTTTGTTCCGATCATCGCACAGCCAGCACGGCTTGGTAAAGATTGAGCGCTTGAATAGACATTTGTACTTCAGAGCCTCTTTTCTCAGTTCACACTTTTCCTAAGTGTGTACTTTCTTTCCAATATCTAGATAGGTTAGGAGAGTCCATTTGATTTGAGTAATACATCATTTTTAAGCCTAAAGTCTGCTCTCTCAGAATATGGTCTTAACTAAAATTTCATGTCTGGCGACTTTTTGTTTGTTTTGTGGTGCAGGGTCACAAGTATTCTTGACCCTTGACCCTACCTTGCACACCAAAGATTGCGTCTGAGCGGAAATCGTAATTTTATGAAATGACGCAGGTAATATGGTCTACGTATTGGCAAAATCTGGCCCCTGTAGGTGGTAAGGCATATGATAACCACGATACAAAATAAAGAATGTTTTACCTTTGAACCTCATTGTGCAGTGGCCATTATGGCGTCTGACAAAGAAACATTATTTTACAAATTGATTCATGTATCGTGGTCCATATGTGTGCACAAATATTGTGGCAATCCCACATGGATTGTATTCTTCAAGATGATGTATATATCTGACCTTTGACCCCGATCGACGCGTTCCCGATTGAGTCACATCACCTTGATACTTATTGCCCATTATCTCCTTACATCGTAGCTAAGTTTCAATTCTACCCAAGTATTTCGTGTTACTGATGTGCTACCGAAATCCAATGAAAAAAAAAAAAAACGAAAAAAAAAAAAAAAAACGAGGGTACACACAGTGCCCATAGTACAACGCGTCAGCTATGAAATATTAAAATGTGGGAAAATTCATCGATGGAAGCGAGCTAGTGCTTGATGAAGACAGTCATGTCAAATAGCATTTCGAGAAGAAAAAGAAAAACAAATAACGCGTGAGTGGTCAAATTTTACAAGGTTACCTTTAATCCATTTTTCGACGTCATCCTATTCGAAATTTGAGGTTACTTACTGAAAGACAAATTTACATGCTACTACATATTGAAATCCGGCATCTTGCTGGGTGAGCATCGGCTAAGGATACTAAAATGATATACGCTCGAGTGAATTTGATACTTCATAACGTCATTTTGAAATTTCACTTTTTGATTTCATAGAGGAATTTGATTTTCCCAGCATCAGTCACCCATGGAATGATCCTTAAAATCCATTAGCTTTCAAAATATGTAAAGTATTAACCACGCGCGGAAGGTCAAATTTCACGACCCCGTATGACGTCAAATTGCGTTGGATTGACTCGAAACTTGGTAGAATCATTTGAAGAGTTTGTTCGCAAAAACCGATGAGTCTAAAATTGTCAAATGGAGATATTTGCGATTAAAGGTCAAGAAAAATATAGAGAATAATAAGAAAAGTTTTGCTTCTTTTGACAATAACTTCAAAATGTACCTTAATATATAGTGACCAATATCATTTAAAAGGTATTGTTTTGTACTTTATGACAGAGACCGTACTTCAAAATCTTCAAAAATGGACTTATCGGTTTTTGCACACAAACTCTTCATTTGTTGATGTTTCAGACATTCAATCCATGTTAAAAGAAACGAGACATGAAACTCGTCACTGTAAAAGACGAGTTAGGTGATACGCTGACAGTCATCAGATGTCGGTCACCTGTGATCGACAATAAAAACAATGAAATATAGCGACTTTAAGTTATATTGCTGCAATATTATGTTCATAAATTCGAATTTCTGTACCTTTATAATTCAGTTCAAATTTGTTATAACAATGGCAAACCACATGGAAAATCCCTTACGTGTGTCTGCGTGTGCAAGTAGGGCTAAGTAGATATACAGGTTTTCTTAGTAAAGTGTGTCTGTACCATGTCGTCCTTGACACGAACAAATTGAAACACGACAATAAAGTGTTTCAGAGATCATCTTGACTTTAATATTGGTCTTTTAAAATATGAACTTTGACCCTTATTTGCATATTTAAACGAAAACTGCTTTTTCTAATCTTGTGATTATATAATATGATCAGTTGGGAGAGCTCTTACAGCTACAAGCCGGTAAAATTTTCCAGCAGTAAAGCAATGAAGCGTTCAATACAAAACAAAGGAAAATACAGTAAGTGTGTGTCTTTACATGACAATGTGATTCATACCTGGACGAAATATGGTGCTATATTGTATTTTCTAACTGACCCATTTTAAGGGCTCTGCTGCGTGCGTATCCATGTTCAGCTAAATGAATTGTAATTAATGGCGATAACCAAATATTCCCATGAGCAATAGAAACACTCTAACCTCCGATACAGAACAAGGGGAATTGCGTGTTTGTGTTCGTGGGGGTGCGTATACTTGATGAAAATAGTAAAATGGATGACATCGGAGTGAAGCTGAACTGCCAAAGAAAAAAGAAAAATAAAGAAAGCTCTTGCAGCTACACGTCTGTGACATTTTCCGGCAGTAAATGCAAGGAAGCGTCCAATACAAAACAAAGGCAAATAGAGAGATTATTGTTTACCTGACAATGTGATTTGTACCTGGACGAAAGCGGCATTATTACCTCAATTAAAATAAAGAAAGAGACATCGCTTCTAACCACGTAACTAAACGGTAAGTCTCCTCGTACCAAGAGTGTGGAATGTAAGCTTCTACGTGAAAGATGAATCATGACGATCACCCGTGACCGACATATCTTCAAAGGGGACAATTAGAAGTGGAAGGAGTGCCAAGCATATTGTCTCAGCAATTCCAAAGCAAGACACTCTTACATTTAGGCATACCATAATTTCTCCTCTGAAATCAATGGTATTAATTATGCACCATTGCTTGCATAGTCAATAAACTTCTCTATACAAACTTTCAGTGAAACGTGTCATAACATAATTCTGTAACTCCATTAGCAGTGATTGACTACATAAGGAAAGATATATCAAATTGAACGCTTAGCACGTATAACTCAGGGGGATTATAGCCTGATACGTTGTTCTTCACTGCCCAGATGCCAACAACACTCATCACCTACGGCTACGTATAGAGAAACAGCCATGACGAAAATAAAAGTTTTGCCTTTTCTTTGGCAGGACGACACACAACCCCTTCAAACACACTAGGGAGGGACATGAAAAAAATCATTACTAGCACTAAACAGTGATGCCTTTCACTCATGTGGAACAAGATACCTCTATGCAACATAAAACCTGTCTTAAGACAACTCCGTTATTGGGTCAAACAATAACAACCTGAAATATCAAAAAGACGCTATACACCTGGCTTAGAGTTAATTGATTCAGTTCTTATTCCCACTCAAGTTGGTGTTATGTAAATGCACACATTCCTACCTACAGTATAACAAAAACAAACGTAGCGAAAAGGGAAGAGAAAACGAGAGGTGGTAAACGTTAAACTGCACAACTGCAATTTATAACCTTGCGTGTGACAAGTGAAGTAAATGTATTAGATGTTGTATCAGTGTTTTAAAGCATAAACAGACAAATTACCAAACACTCACTTTAATGTCAGAGAAGATGCTAAACAAGATGCATCAAAACCGTAAATCAAATCGCTGCTCTACTAATAAAAGACACAGAACGCCGTCATATGCACCACACATGGCATATTGTGGCACGAAATACCTCATATAATATAAAGCAATATAAAGCCCATTCCTTTCTAACCTGTCTGCAACTCCGTTATTGGGTCAAACAATAACAACCTGGAATGTCAAAGAGATGAGCGAGACGCCATACACCTGGACTAGAGTTAACTAATTCCATACCCATTCCTGGTAGTTATGTAACGTCCACATTCCTACCTATCCTGTTACAGTATAACAAAAACAAATGTAGAGAAAAGGAGAGAGAAAACGAAAGGTGGCAAGAGGGGCACTGTTCCAAGGGGCAATTTACAACATTACGTGTGACAAATGAGGCAAACCCAACCTCCAAACTCCGATACAAAACAAGGGAAATAGATTTGTTGTGTTCAGGGGGTTGCGTTTACTTGAGGATATAATACGATAAATGACATCGGAGTGAAGCTGAACAGCCTAAGAAGAAAAAATAAAAAAAAGAGAGAGGGAAACAATTAAAACAGCGCCCTGCTTTACTCGAACCTCTCGTCCTCCGCTATGGCATTATGAACATGCAGCGCTCTAAGCGATTGAGCCACACGGGTCTCCCGATGATCGCGTACGAAAATTAAATATATATATACTATTCACAACACATAATTATTTACTTTTATATTGAAATTTCTGCCCTGATAAGGGTGTCTGATTGATATTTCCATGCCAAATTAAGAAAATTTGTCGTCTCGGGATACGTCTTCAAGTGACTGTGATTGACTGTGATGGCGCTATTCGACTTCCAACAACTGGGTTCGATCAATTTATACAGTTCCAAAGATAAATCGGGTAATCGTTTCGTCTAGATTCCATTCTCATGTAAAGTTTTAAAATACAAAATTGTGAATGTGGGTATTTGAAAAAAAAAATAAATGAATGACTACTACAGCTTATTGTGTAAGCCACAATATACTTAAGTTTTAGAAGACATAGAGCAAAATCAACTGACATACAGGTGCTAGAACGTTGTTAAGTTAATGCATGTTTGTGAAAAAAGTCACCTCCCGTAGACATAACACGTAAATTTGGTAGATTTTGAAGTCTTTGCATTTAATTACAATTTCCAGTATGATGACGTCATCAAATTGCAAAACAATGACGTGGACTTGAAAGGTAAATGTTTAAAGTACAACATAATATGTTGTACTTTGTGATATGAATTTGGGAAAACATTGAACTAAAACAACAGAGATAACAGTAAATGAATGTCAGAGACATTACCTCAAGAAATTTTATTCCACTTTTTTTATTTGAGATGACGATATGATGACGTCATAGAGCATTTATGGAAATATTGATACTTGAAATGTTATTTGCAATTCATAATGCGTTTTAAAGAGCCATGGCGAAATAAACAAAGACATGTTTTTTTTTTTTTTCACTATATTTGCACATAGACGCGCACGCGAAATCTGAAATTTGACGTAAGTGCAATGCTTTGTTATTGGTCCAAATCAATATGAAATCGATGGATATTGTTTCTTGACGTATCAATAATCAAAATCAGTCAGAGAAAGTGATAGTTCATGTTGCTAACGCTCAAAATTGTTTGAAACTTAAAGATTTTCCATTGAGAAGTTTTGGGCATTTTAGAATTTTGACCTGATGTAATGATGACCTGAGTAATTAGCATAAAACAGGACGATCAGTCGTGACTTGAACTTTATGTCTACCGAAAATGATATAGAAATGACATTTTGTTATGAAGTTATGATCGATCATGTGACTTTATCTGAAAATCACAAAATGGCGCCTAGATGACGTCAGCGATTTGTTATCGACATGAAAAGTTTTAGGTACAGAGATATTGATATGACAATATGTTGACTGAAAATGTCATGTTATTCCGTCATGTCATTGTTGAGATATTTTGTTAACAAAATTCGTCAGAAAGACAGAAGAATAAAAAAAGGGAAGATTCCGTACAAACTCAAGAGGTACGCCGATAGCGTATCACCTAATAAAAAAGGAAGATTCCGTACAAAATCAAGAGGTGATATTTCGATAGCGCATCAGCTATATAGCTCATTATTGAAGCATATTAACATTTCAACGTACCCGCGCAAATGCCTGGCGCTTACCTGTGTTACGATCAAATCTTATGGCATAAATGGATAGACCTATAGCTTGAACTACAAAACCTGTAAATTTCAGTGAAGAATTCTGTCCCGTTAAGAAGATATGATTGATAAAGTGATTTCAGATAATGACGTCATGCTATAGCTTTTTATTATAGGTACGTTTGTTCACGTGTAAAAATTAATATTGAACAGTCTACATAATTTTGAGTCTTCTTCTTCAGTCTAAACCTGCGGTAAGTTTGAGAGCCATATCAAAATGAGTTCGGTTTGCGAAATGCATTTTTAGTCGTTTGAATTACATTCTTATAGGTTTATCCTTGGAAATGTCACCTTTAACTTTATGATAAACATTACCCCATTTTATTCTCATTACCCCTTTGTTGTTGTTATTTTTCACGTAAACAGTTTGTACGTATTGTACGCAAGCACATTCCTGTATTTTGTTGGTGTTATTTCTGTACGGGTTATTTATACACCAAACCACGCAGTGATACAAATCAGGAGTTAAATCATTTCCCTGTCTTCCCCTTTTTGACAGGGACCTGTCAAACAACAAAATCATGAAGCTTGAGCAATATACATTCCGTGGCCTCCATAACCTCCTATGGCTGTAAGTATGGTTTTCCGTTATTGTGTGCGTTTTTGTTTTCGTCTTCGTATTTTATGGAGTCTCCTTTTCTTATAATTGAAGGGGTCGGTGCATTATAGTGCTAACCCACACAATGTTCATTTTGAGATAATCGCTTTTGAAAGTTTGAAAAAATCCATAAATCAGGTTAATGACTCGAGAAGGCCAATTTTTTTTTTGTATATGAACCCTTACATACTCGAGATTGAATAGTGTCTTGGGAAAATTTACTACCCTGATATTTTGGTGGATTCCAGAGGATTTTTCAAGTCACATTTTGAATTTGTGGCTTAGCACTTTATTGCAGCCAAATCTGTCATGTATACAAATACTCTTTATTCTTTGAAAACTCACAAAATATCAACATCTCTTCGCTCAAAATGGAAAATTAAAGTAATATTTGAGTTTCCCGCCTTTGTGACGTGAAATTAAAACAAGATATACTTGTTTTTAACTGTCTGTATTGTATAATCTGTGTGAATTATGAAGACAAACTTTGCATATATTTCAGACGCACACACGCGCACAGAATCATATACGCATAAAGACATCTTGAAATGTGGACATTAAACAATATTTCAACAATTCAAGTTTTAAAAGACAAAGCATTCAGTGTCATAAGAATAATAATTATGATTTGTCGGGGGGGGGGGTTATATCTCATTGAGGATTTTACATCTTCTGTGTACCTAAAAGCAGGGAAAGAGTCTCCTCTCCAGCATGATGCATATAACTTATTCTAAATTTACAGTATCTAGATCAGAGAAAAAAAAATCTTAAGTAAAATGATACATATCAACATTATTCCAGAGATTATCATGTCTTTTGTTAAAGGGAATAAAATACCGTGAAATAGACATTAAGGCCTTGTTTAGCTAGATTGGTTTTCTTGTTTAGGGTATTTCAAAATCACCAATAGTACTCTAAAATCCTTCTTTGTATGACAACGAATTTACAAAAAAAAAAAATAGTGTTGTATGAGAATGATGTAAATGCCTCAATAAATCCCCCTCCTCCATGTTCGTTGGTAAATGCAGACTGTGTGAAACTATGCAAGAAAGTTCTTATCACAAAATGAATGACTGACTCTTAATGGCAAAAAATCCATGAAAAGAACCTTTTTTTAAAAATTGGGGAAAAAATCTCTTTGGAAGTCTGAACACTTATAAATTTCGGATAGACCATATATGCTGAAATACAATGTGCCGAATAAGACCAGAATAGATGGTAGGCACCTAACTGCCAATTATACGTATTATACCAAGTTGGTGTGTTTATACACATACATTTTACCCCATATGCACGTTTTCAGACTACATTTGCATCATGAAGATCATTTAGGAACAATAAAAAAATATTCTCATGTCAAAGCTGTTACGGTGACAAAAAACATACACGACAAAGTGAAAAATCTATGCTTTCAATAGTTTTATCAATCACAAATATCCAAATTAATTTCAAGGAAACTTTCTTTTCTGTAAATCAATCTTGAAAACAACCCTGTGAAAAAAATAACTCTGAAATTTGTAACAGAATACAGCAAATACCTTTTCTTTCCAACATGGAGACTTCTTCATAAAAACTCATGATAAATACCGAGTTTAAAGGGTAAATTCAGTAGTGGGAAAAAGGGAGCTATTGACTCACAATTAGCTTACGTAAAAAAAAAAAACACTATGTTTACTATCAGCATTAATGCTTTAAATTCGGCTTTCATTGCTTTCAAGGTTTATAGATTCAAACTGAGAAACCGTAGAGGTATCAACAGCGTGGAACTATGAATTTTATACGACAGTGTTAGATTTGAAAAATAATGTTTGCACTTATATCATAATACAGTGGAAACTCGATATAACGAGATGGTCGGGACCGAGTCATTTTCCTCGTTATAGCCGATATCTCGTTATATCAGTAGGCATAACAGAAGGCATAAAATAAAGACATTAATTTGCACATGTGGGACTACCCATCATATTTCAATCAATACTGATAACTTGATATTGTGTGTGAGGGAATTACTCACCTTTATGGGTAAGAAGATGTTTTTCGCCAAGGAAATCCAATATCAAGAATGTGTTTCTTATTAAATGTAGATGTTTGAATTTGTAAATTTATATAGCTTGCGATTGTATCAAGATCGTCTGTGGATTGGTATGTGGTTATATCGTATGGGTGTGTGCTGTGTGGAAAGCTTGAATATGGTCTGCACAATGCTGTGTGTGTATGTGACACATTCTGTACATTGTGACTGCGTGTGTGTGAAGACGGGGAATTCCCTAAGTAGAAGGCCAATCACAGCATCAGATTGCCTCACACCTGCTAAACGTCACGATGATGTCATGTATACATATGGCTGTCCCACCACATTTTTCTGCATGTACATGTATCAGTGTGCGTGCACACACACTTCACACGTACTACTACTACAACATGCAGTGCTAGCTGGTGCACTGAAGAAAATGATTATGTGTGTACAAGACAGTTTTTGGCGCATCAAGCTTTACAATCTCGGAAGATGATAGCACAGGCGAAGTAAAGCTTTACCGAAGGCATTTTGCTTTACCTCGCTATAGCAGGTTTGATTGACTATGTTTTTCTTTGTTTGGAAGTCACAAAATTCATCTCGTTATAGCAGTTATTTCGTTATAGCCGATCTCGCTATAAGAGTAGCATTTTACATAGACTTGTGTGGAAGGAAATTTGGGACCGAGAAAATTTCCTCGTTATAACCGATATCTCGTTATAGCAGTGTTCGTTATACCGAGTTTCCCCTGTATATGTGACATCCTTTCAAAGGATGTTGAACATTTAAGTATCGTGTCTCGGCTATGTAAGAAACTACAGGGAAGCCAGCTGTGTTGACAGAGGCAGGATTTTTATTTATTTTTTTTTTTTAATCTGAGGTATATTAAAACAGCATTTTGTTTTCATCCATTTTCTTCTACCTATAGCTAATCCCCCTGAATATGGCTGTGAAAGCATAGCAAAGTTGCATTTTATTCAAAAGAAGTTACAAATTAATCAATGACAATTTCAAATGTTATTAAACTAGTGATCTAATCCTGTAAGAATAACTAACAGATAAGGCATATGTCCAAATATCCATCTATCCGTATAATTTCTTTTTACCCATATGAACGTTTTCAGATCACACTTGCATCGGGAAAAAATAAATCATAGATTTAGAGACAATACACTTATTACAATAAGCCATTTCGATGAAAAAAGTCATACATTACAAATGAAGATTTATATTTTCAGTATATTTCATCACTTATTTAACTTCTAATTAATTTTGAGGAAGCTTTCCTTTCGAAGCGAAATGTCAGAATGAATAAAGTGCTAACCCACTAATGAAACTTTAAGGTGCTGGGACAGACCATGAACGTTGATTAATTTTCTTATAGGTCATAATGCACAATGCTAAAATACTCCTAAAACCAGTGATTGTGGTATTTTCCTGTTAAGTTCAACAAAAATAAAAAACTGGCGAAAAATGTCATGATCAGTAGAATTAGCATGAAAATAGTGCTAACCGCAACAGTACAAAAATTAACAAAAATATTCAACAAATGCTTAAAAATTTCATTAATCTTTATCTCATCTCCATTTTCATAACTGGTAGAAGAGTACAAGTTATGTGATGAATCAGAATCACTCATTTTTTGTAGATGAAAAAGTTTCCTTACTGTTCAGATTTAGATATTTTTATGACACCCTTCTGTCTGCTACCATGGAGGTCGCCATCTTGAAAAGTGTGGCTTAGCATTATATTCCTGCTCATAAGATGTGATTAATTTTCGGGGCAAAAAGATGCCTCCATTAAAAACCCACTTATTGCTCAAATTTCAAGATGACATTTTTAGGGATTGTAGAGCAGTGATTCAGGATGGTGTTAATGCATGTAACTCATTTTTCACCAAAGTGTGGGTTAACACTATAATGCACCGACCCCTTCAATTATTTAGGTACGAATCTGTAATGAAAGACAGATGTGCAGAAGGGTTATACTTCCTAAAAACGTATTTCAGGGTCGCTTGACTGAGTTGCTGGTAGTTCATCAGATGTCAACAACATGTAACTTATAAACAGTTTCTGTTCTAACTGATTTGGTGACTCTGTATCACGAAACTCGCAAAATATGGGTTCATTTCCTAGTGGCCCTGAATTATGCACTTCTGTTCAACTGGACTGAAGAAAGTAGGGGATTTGGAAAGAGTTCACTCTTTTTTATGTGCAGTTATTTCAGTTTTAGCAAGCACAGTCCTTTTTGCTGCCATAATTCTTATTTCTTATCTAATTAGTCAACGGATAACGTATTTCTACGCGGTTGCTTAGGCACCACAGAGAAACCCGACTGAGAGATATCTTCGTCGCGACGATGTCGCATTGTGCATGTTTGATGATTTGCATATGAACAGGCGTCACGTGCATATGAATAATCAACCGTGCATATGAATACACGTACTTTCTTTTCATACCTTTGTTTATTCGTCCCGAGGATAAACGACGATAGAGAAAGGATTCCCTTTCAATAATGGTCGCTCTTCGTCCCGACTTACTAGCTATTTTCAAAGTTCGGCTTCTATTGTGCCTTGCGTTTCTTTTGTTAAAAACGTCGCATATCGTTCCCGACGAATCATTGTTCAACCGTCGGGAAACGTCCTGACTATATGGCTTCGTTTCAATGCCGTTCGTGTTCAAGTTTATGTTTTGTTCAGCTTTACTTGTCACAGCATAAAGCCTGTTATCCGTGTGATCTAAAACGTCGCATATCGTCCCGACGAATTACCATTACTGTACCACCGAAATTCAGTCTCTGTTCCATCGTCGAGCAACGTCCAAAACGCCTGGCTACAGCTAATCCGCTGGGTGATATGATTCGCAATGCCGAGGACGATAATGGATGGGAAGTTTTGTGTTTTCACGAAAAAAAAAAAAAAATGTATCCTCGCTGCTATAGATAATTGTGAATAACAGGCTGCCTTTCCGTCTTCTGTGCAAATGGTAGTTACGGCGATATGAAAGGAGACTTGACCGCAGTCGATAGACATTGAATTTGTATTATCTTGTCTTTACGCGTAGGAAACACGGCGTAGAGATTTTGTCCGGTTTACAAACGAAAGCTTGACCATCGTTGTAAAACTTATTTCATCGCCGTTCGTTGTCAAACTCCGACAACTTCTGTCATATTTTTTTTCCTGTAGAATACATTGATTTTTTTTTTTGTTACTTGACACAACATTGAATCAAATATTTGTATTTTAACAACGTGTTTACCTATTTATTCTGTTGCGCCATTTACTTCAACTGGTCGCCGGCCTTCGCGTGGTTGTAATAATTGTTAACAATTATGTCGTCTTGTAAAATTTTAGAGCGGGCGGAGAGATTCTGTCCAGCGTTCAAACGGGAATTCGACTGCAGAACTTGTTTCAGCTGTCAATCCCTGCTGACTGTTCTCATTGTTTATTATGCTAAAAAGGGATATTGATTTCATGTTGTCAACATACCATAAAATGTCAGCTGCATTCGCCTTTTAACCTTACTGTAAAGGCGGATTTTTTTTTTTTCACCCACTTTGCGTAACCAGAAACTAGCGCAAAAAGAAAATTATGCGAATGTTTTTACTTGCCATTATGTTTCAGGAGATGATGTCTTGGTTTCGGGAAAATACGAAACTCTCTTTCACGGCCGAGTGCGAAGAATTGGTAGCTAAGATGGTTGATGGTAGCTACGACGCCTTGTAAGAAAACTTGACTGTTATCGATATAATTGTTAAGCTTCAGGTGGAGAGATTTTGTCCGACTTCTAAACGGGAACTAGACTAACATTCTTATACTTATTTCAGTTGGTTGTCTTTCTTTGTTAAACTAACTTCTGTCATTTTTGTAGCTGCATAGAATATATTGATTTCTGTGTTCTTTGACACATCATTGAATCAAATCTGTGTATTTTGATACCGGGTTTACCTTTTTACTTTGTTGCGGCATTTACTTTAACTGGTCGTCGGCCTTCGTCATGGTTGCAATACAATTGTTAAAATTTATGTCGTCCTGTAAAATTTTAGAGCGGGAGGAGAGATTCCGTCCAGCTTTCAAACGGGAATTCGACTGAAGAACTTGTTTCAGCTGTCCATCCCGCTTTTGTCGATCCCTGTTAACTGTTCTTATGGCTTGTTATTCTTAAAAAAAAAAGAAACAAAACAAAGAAAAAAGATTTGATTTCATGTTGTCAACATACCATAGAATGTCATCTGCGTTCGCCTTTTTACTTTACTGTAAAGGCGTTTTTTTTTTTTTTTTTTTTTTGCCCACTTTCCACAACCAGAAACTAGCACCAAAAGAAAATTATGCAAATGTTTTCACTTGCCATTATGTTTCGGGAGATGATGTCTTGGTTTCGGGAACACACACACACAAACAACACACACACACACACACACACACACGAAACTCTCTTTCACGACCGAGTGCGAAGAATTTTGATGATATTAAAAGATGGTAGCTACGACGAGTTGTAAGGAAACTTGACTGTTATTGATATCAATAATCAATTGTTAAGCTTCAGGTGGAGAGATTTTGTCCGACTTCCAAACAGGAACTAGACTAACATTCTAATACTTATTTCAGCTGGTCGTCGTTCTTTGTCAAACTCCGTCAACTTCTGTCATTTTTGTTGCTGTAGAATGTATTGATATTTGTGTTCTTTGACACACATTGAATCAAATCTTTGCATTTTAACACCGGGTTTACCTTTTTATTCTGTTGCGGCATTTACTTCAACTGGTCGTCGGCCTTCGTAATGGTTGTAATAATATAATTGCTAAAATCTATGTCGTCCTGTAATACTTTAGAGCAGGAGGAGAGATTCTGTCCAGCTTTCAAACGGGAATTAGACTGCAGAACTTGTTTCAGCTGTCTTTTTCCGGCTGAGTGCGAAGAATTGGTCGCCAAGATGGTTGATGGTAGCTACGACGAGTTGTAAAAAACTTGACTGTTATTGATATAATAATATTGTTAAGCTTCGGGTGGAGAGATTTCTCCGACTTCCAATTTGTTTAATTTAACATATTAAAGATATTTTCTTTCAGTTACATGCATTCTTTCAAATGTTGGGGTAAGTTTACAATTATGAATGAGTATCTTATGCTGTGAATTGCACCGTGTGCTCATTTTCAGATTCAGATTCAGATTTATTCAACACTTTCAGTTAAAACAGGAGAATACAGAAAATTGACAACACCATACTATAACAAGAAAAGAATGATTACAATAAGCATGAGTACAAATATACAATACATTTGAAAGTGTTCGGAGACAGACAGAAAGGCTATGTCTTATATAAAAGTTCTGTCCCCATAATATTTCATTCATAAAATATCAAAATATTGAATGAATACATTGCTTTATGAACTAATACACACATACATACGCGCGCGCACACACACACACACACACACTGACATATTTTATAAGAGAAAAGTTTATCACACCATTTCGGCATACTGATTTAAAACATGCAATCTTTATTTTCTTTTAAACACATTCAGCGATGAACTCTGTCTTATTTCGACCGGAATAGCATTCCAAATTTGGGGTCCATTAAAAAATAAAGAATTATATGATGGCATAGTTCTGGCACAAGGCAATGTAAATTTATCTTTGATTCTCATATTATATCTTCTGTTATCACTTATTTGAAAATAGTTAATCAAACATTTTGGAAGCATCTTCCTAAAGCATAAATACATAAAAATTTCTATGCAAGAGCCAAATTTTCCTTTTCTTGAACTTGTTGGACACCTCAGTGTCTATATAGAATAGTTATTTCAGGCTAGAAAGGCGCATCAATTTTGAACTTTGTGTTTGAAAGGCTATTGTCATCTTAAAGACGACTTATAATGTCGCTCAAATAGACTGGAGCAAGCCCCTCTTACGATGCAAGCTCGGATCTACAAAGACTTTATGGTCTAGTGCTCCGACATACCCAACAAAGAGACGGGACGAAAAGCATCGGTGTCTGTTTTCTATGTTCTGTCCTCACCCTTTCCACTATTCTTCTATCATCCCTCCTCTTCCATGATGTCCTCGTCCACCATATAGGCTATTAAACACTAGAGGCGCCTGCCCCCGGGAAAGGCCGAGACTTCACCGGCGTCGGCGGGCGGGTCCTCTACCTGCTTGCCGACGGAAACGGCGTAACCTTGCATGTCGGTGCAGGAGTATAGGCAGGCGACATCTTTTCCTAAAACGTGTCCCCTTTCTTTCTCTGTAAATATCTCATTTGTAAATATATATATATATATATATATATATATATATATATATATATATATATATATATATATATATATATATATATGTATATATATATATATATATATATATATATAGAATTAGATTTTGTAAATAATTAGAAGTAGTTTAGGTTTTTATAATTGAATTTAAGTGAATATTTTAATTGAATATATTTTTTGGAGTAAATTGCCCACCCGGCACATCCGGCAGAGAGCTCCACAAAACTTAAAGAACAACAACAACAACATCGGTGGTACACAGGATGTGGTTGCTTAGGCGACGCTTTCTATTGTCAGGATGGGGATGAAGAAGGTTCTTTTATAACGTGAAACGTTCAGAGTGGCAAACTTAATCTCCTGAAAGTAGATAGCGGGAGTCCATTCAAAAAGAAACTGCCGCGTACTGTTGACGTGTACATTGTACGAAAAAGCTATTCTTGTTGTGATGACTACACGCTGGCACAGCGGTATTCACACTGTTGCTGATCACTTGATGATCTGACAATTAACCTACATGTTGTATAATATCTTAAATGGGCCATTGGAAGTTTGACGGAAATTTGTATGCATTGCTAACCATTCTCCTTTCGTCCGTTTATATGAACTCGTCAACATAGAATGAAATTTGAAGATTTGGCGCCTAATATATTTGAACCGAATTTTGGAAAAGTATGCTTCAGGTTTTCTTCCTGCAGAATATTAATCCCACAATGTCGATCAAATTATAAGACAGTTAATCTTTCTGAAGCAGTGGACACACAAAATTGTCATGTCAGTGATCATCCTAAGAATGATGTGTAAGAAGACGAAGTTTAACTTTGCCTTTGGTTTTGTATTGTTTTACCGCTTGAGTTGCAACATGCGAACACAAGTTTTTAGTGTAAAACGAGGAATAATTGCGTGCATGTTAATTTCGCAAATTTCCCTAGAACCAAGAGATTAGCATGCAAGTGGAAGTTCTTGCCTACACTATATGCATTGAATGCCAGCGACAATAAGCAGAATTTTTATGCCACGGAATAATCATGACTGTTTTATGCCAAATTACATTGTTTTCTGTTTTTCTGTTTTTTTTTTTGTTTTTTTTTTTGGGGGGGGTGTTTTTTGGTTTTCCTCTTTTTTTTTTTTTTTTTTTTGGGGGGGGGGGGAGGGGGCGAGGGCGTCGTGGCACGGTGGATATTTAAGATTTAAGCTTCACGACTCCCAGTCGAATGACCCGAGTTCAATTCCCTCCCCGCAGCGATTACGTCCTATTCCGTCCTATAGCAACTCTATATAGGGCAATTATGTCAGGCGGGCCCTCTGATAGCTAGAGCACTGACAGCATTGAAAAGGCTACTCTAAATAGAGAGGACTTTTTTTTTTTTTTTGCAATTACTATCATTATTATCGTTATTTTTGCGGTTGTTTTTTTGGGGTACTATTGCTACGATATCATCAGTCTTGCATGAATGCGGTGAGGATATGTTCTACCTCCTATCTCTTTGTGACATTCATTTATCATCTTCACAACAAATTTCAAGACATCATTATGTTTGTGTCATGTAACTAGTTAGTAGGGATATTCATTCCACTTTGAAATACTGCGATAGTAATTGACATCATCAGGCAATGATTATTTTTTTTTTTAGTATGAAAGGAAGGGTTCATTGTGAATCAAAAACCCAAAGAGAAGTGCGATTTGAAACGGCTGAGATATAGGTGCCCGCCTTTTACAAGGATCGCGGCTATGTTTCACTTTGTTTCTGGATATCTCTACCATTTCAGAACCGATCTTCACCAAATGAACTTTGGTTTCCTGTCAGAATTGTATGCTCTTTAACATTAACAATTTTCTTTCTTTTCAAAGTACGTTGTATCTCTAAAAAGGCTAATAGCTGAATTCTCATCTCAACCAATACTATTTCATGTTTAACACCGTGAATATGCTTCTCTGCCCCTCGAAAAAAAAAATGCGGACAGTTTATCAACATGTAGCACATTGATCTGATGAAACTGCAATACTGAGACTGTACTTTTTTACATGTTTGGATTAGTTTCTTTTTGACAGCAGCGGAATAGTGTGCAATGAAAGCCGACTTATGGATGTTATCATAATAAGTTACCGAGTCTTATACGATACACTGTAACCTGTAATCTTTAATCATAATTTTGCGATTTTCGCCTTTTGCGTTAACTTTCAGTATATACATTATGTATCAAAATGGACTGCGCCATTTTAGATATTAAATAGAGTTATTCTTGACAACGGTTTGTTACATTAAACATATTCAAAGTGCTTTTTTTTTTCAATACCATGCATTCTATCAAATGTCTAGTAAGTTTACAACTAAGAATTAGTATTTTATGCTTAGAATTGCACCATGTGCTCATTTTTATGCAAGAGCCAAATTTCCCTCTTTTTTGTACGCGGTGGACACCTCAGTGTCTATATAGAATTTGAGAATATACAAATGATGCACAGGTTAGAGTGCGTTAGTGAAGGTGCGGCGCACTCTCGAGTATTGACAATGGTGCAACATGCACTCGGCGAACCTTCACTAACGCCACGAAAATAATCCTGTGCATCATTTGTTTTTATAAAATGGGTCGACAACTAACAGCATTTTCACGTACCTTTGTGGGTCAATACCAGTCAGCTACATGTAGCACTCGCTCAAAAGTAAGATGTCCGTCGGAAGATGTTCGTCCCAAACATTTACGCACGTCGCACTCGGAAATCCCGCACATATAAGTACTGTACGTATAAGAGCATACGTACGCCACATGTTATTCACAAGCAAGAAAGGCCGGCTGGCAGCCCGAACTAGAAGTTGTTTACAGGATTGACAGCGCGTATAGTAGCGTGCGACGCACTTGTAACAACTGATTGAGCGTGCACTGCTAGTGTAAACATTGTGACGTCAGTGACTTTACGGCGTGCATGTTAGTAAGAAATTAATGCACGCACACGTGACTCATTTCAGCGCTTCCAAATGGCTACATTCTTGAACCCATTTTATAATGATAGTTATTTCAGGCTAGAGGGGCGCATCAATTTTGAACTTTGTGTTTGAAAGGCTATTTTCATCTTAAGACGACTAATGATGTCGCTCAAATCGACTGGAGCAAGCCCTCTTATGATTCATGCTCGGATCTACAAAGACTTTATGGTCTAGACATTCCCAGGAGTACAAAGAGACGGGACGAAAAGCTTCGGTGGTACACAGGTTGTGGTTGCTTAGGCGACGCTTTCTATTGTCGGGATGGGGATGAAGAAGGTTCTTTTATTATGTGAAACGTTAAGCGCGTGGCCATCTTAATCTCCTGAAAGTAGCTAGCAGGAGTCCATTCAAAAAGGAACTGCCGCGTACCATTGAATTGTGTATCCGAGAAGCTTACAACCTGTTTCTTTTCTCGGACGAAACGATATAGCAGTCCTGCTTAGCGACGGCGTTCACGCTCCATAGCACGCACTACCATGAGAAGGAATAGCGATACCACGCATGATACATGAAAACATGTTTAAAAGGCGAGAAAACTAATGAAGTTTAAAGTTGACTTCTCCTTCCTCTTTCAATGAAAACAGAATAATTGAATAGATCTATTAAAGCGGATTGTCACTGCTGCGAACGATCGCCATAGAATCGTTAGTCTTGCGAGCAAATCGAAATCTTAATACTTTTATTTTTGCCTGATATTGTAGTAACCCTTTAAAGGACTCGCAAATTCGACGTTTCAAACAGTAAAGTAAAACAATGAAATGTATTTCAAAAACATTTGGATGCGTTGGGTGTTAGCATTTAATAGCATCCATCTGCATTTTATTTTCCGTCCGTATTGCACACAGAAATCCAAGCAAACATTATACTGTTAATGCGCTGTAAAGCATCGTATCATTATTGAAAGTTTTCATTCTTCTTTTATTTTCAGCCTGCTTGAAGCAGTAGTCAAACCATGTGATCAGTTAGGCAGCCTATGCATAAAGATAGTCGTTACTCAATATTCGTATGATTTGTTACCGTGTCTGGTTACGATTTCGAACGTTGGTTATGAGTCCGAAACACTCGTTCATATTGAACTATACGTGTATAAAGGTCAAAGCTGTTTCAATAGTATAGCTCGGTACGAGTTCAAAACGCAATCGAAATTATCAGAATGCTATCATAGGCGGATATTATAACTGTGGAAAACTTGTGTTTATATAGGTCAATACAGATTACCATATCCAATCTCCGTAAAAAGTTTTTATTCATGCCATCTTCTGAGCATTTTGAGATATTTTGCTTGTGTTTTGATTATGTTACGATTTAGGTTTGATCTATGAAATTTGAAAGGTGTGGTTACCTCAACGATGTCGCAGTTCCATTAACCATGATGGGTAAAGGGAATTTATGACTTTATAAGACTAATCCTTGCTAAATTGAAGATCACTTCTTTAAACCATCACTTACGTCTTGTAAATAGATACGTCTGTAATCATAATCAAAATGCCTTTTTGGGGGCGGGGGGGGGGGGAGACGAAAATCATCAAACGTTTATAAGCGTCATCCGACAAATTTACAATTTACAATGCGAATGTATGATTGCCTCGTGATCATTTGCATGTAACTACAACTGTAGGCTATCTTTACGTTGAAGTTAACTTCCCTCCTTGACAAAAAGAAAAAAGTCGGGTTTTCGCTAGAGGTACTTATTAGGAAACGGTATAAAAACAATTGTCTACTATACATCAAGAGATAACCTATATAAACATGAAACACACACATATTCTTTTCGTTATTTTCATGGATCTGTTTATTTGTTTGTTTGTTTGTTTGTTTGTTCATTATTCTAATGGCATTGATCTTGGTTTTTTTTAATGGCATCGGTCTTGGTTGGGCGAAAGATAACAAAAAAAAAAAAATGTATCACTCTGTTATCAGATCAGGACGATTGCAATAAGGGTGTACATGTAATCCCGCCTTTTTTATACAGGCAAGCAATACAAGCTTTGTATGCTATTATAAAAGCCTGGAGGCAAAAGGCAGTTTCAACGTTCAACTTATAGTAACCATAGTTTGTAGGACATAAAGTAAGTTAGCGTCTCACTGACTGTGGTTCTTTTGTTTTGGCAAAACATGAACACAAAGGGGGTCTGAAAATTTTTTTGTACGTAGTACTTGTAGCAGACATTTATGCCGATTCTCCAACAGCATTGCTCCATTACGTCACTTCCAGCTATCAATGGCGAAGAAAGGATGATGGCTGCTTGATTATCCACTCCTTGAGATTGCAGGAAGCTCACCTTTCTTGTGTGTGTGTGTTTCGTTGTGTGTGGTTCTATGATACTCAGTTACAGGCGTGAAGGTCCGAGTCTTTTAATTCTGATTACACATTTCAATACACGCAACTGATTCGAGTTTCGCAAAGCTGTTGAGGCAAATTCTTTGCAGACTCGACCTCTGAACTGTCAGGTACACGTACTACACGAAAAACAGCTATCCTTAACATTCTGATTGAACAAACACATTTTGAGTAGCGACAAAGCTTTCTGTCATTTTCTCAAATAGGCCCTACTTCTAAAAGTGCTCAGATGAAGAGATTTCACAAAGAGAACACGAGTTAAAAATGGGCATTAGTTATTGTTCCGATTTCTCTCCCTGGCGGCTCGGCCAAACCCATCAAAAACCGGCCAAACCCATCAAAAACCGGCCAAAACCCATCAAAAACCTTCCAAAACAGACAATAACTTAATATATTCAATAAGTCTTTGGACTAGGAAAAGTACACAATAGATTCATTGGCGAATTAGCGAATGAATTATTACACAAATTGTCTTTGCGAAAAGGAAATTAACCTCGTATATCTCCAAAGATAAACTTTGAACAGCCCGTCACATAGTAGGGAACAGCTGATTATTATCATTATTTGAATTAACTATTTATTGATGAAGCCAAAAACCTTTGTAAATGTACACACAGAGAGTTCGCTATTTTGTGTTTTAGCTGGCTATAAGATATCTCACATTATATATATATATATATATATATAGCGAAGAATCAAGAAATAAACTAGTAATGCATTATTTCGCCAATAAGAATGAGTTTATTGAACAACTCAAATTTTCGGTGGCCTCCACCTTCTTCAGGAGTCTCGACGGGGAATGTCAATACCAAAACATAAATTGAACATGAAGAGCGCGCACACATACACAGAATTGGTTGCTATGAGAGTGCGTACCCTTTACAATGATGTTGCCATGTAGACGCAATGTAGTCAAGGTACCCCACGCATAAGGAGGAGGACATTGACATGTTTATTACGTAACAATGGTATTAAATTACTTTGTATTATCACATGTTATGATATCGACATATGTACTCATCAACGTACCATAAGTTACAAAATTAGGTTAAAGAGCGCTCCAACAATTAAATTGTTTCATTACTTAAAATACAAAAATCGGTAGGAAGAAGTTGGTATAATAATTCCTGTTAAGAAACAGATGAAATCATCAATTACAAAAACCACAGTTCGGTGTCTCGCTGAAATCTAAACAGATTTGAACATGCAAGTGTGAAATTGATTGACTCATACAACTGAGTGATAGGATGACAGTGTGAATCCATCTACAGAAAATAATACAAAATAAGAGTAAATTGATTATTAAGATGGAGACATGAAATCATAATATTCGCTATAATTCGTCATAATCTCAGACAGATTAACCAACTAATTTCTCTATCACAACACCAGTGGTAGTGAAACAGTTATCAATTAGAAAGATATTTTGAAAAAATATCTTATAATCCTCATGACTTATTCCTCTCTTTAACGGAAGAATGAGTAACCGTTTAGAATGGATAAATCCCTGTTCAACCCTTCACCTTGAAAGCTCTTACTCTTCACGATTACTCGTAACTCGGCGAGTTTTCTTTCCTCTGCTGATGTGTAATGTCCCCCGAAAATGCACACTCTGACATCCTTCAATGAGTGGCCGGGGAGGTTGAAGTGTTTAGCAACGGGAAGGTCGTTCCGATTTTTCAGGATGGACGATTTGTGATTATTAAAGCGCATCCGGAATTTGGTGCTGGTCTCACCGATATAGATAGCGTGAGGGCATTGTGCACACATCAGACAATACAGTACATTACTGGAATCGCAGGTAAATCTCTGTGGACGGAGGGTGACATTGTTGGAGATTTTCACCCTAGTGTCAGTAATAAGGTGTTTACAAATTTGGCACCTAGGCTTAGCACATGGTGTGTTACCACTCGGTGGTAAAGGTGCTGGGAGTTTGGTACTTACAAGCAATTTTCTGAGATTTGGGGGCTGACGCTGGGCGTGCAGAGGTTGATCTCCAACAAGTTTCCCTAACTCGGGGTCGAGTGCCAGTGTAGGCCATTCTTGTCTGACTTGTTTCACGAAAGATGTGGTAGCAGGGTGGTAAGTGGTCACGAATGGAAGGCGTGCCTTGTTTTCCTCCAAATTAGTTTTGTTGAGGAGAACTCTTCGGGATTTCCCTTTTACTCTACGAATTGCATTCCTGATCATTTTTGGAGGATATCCTCGTTTGAGGAATTGTCTACCAAGTGTAAGGACCTCTCTGTCAAACATATCCTCGTCCGAGATGATTCGGCGGAAGCGAAGCATCTGACTATAAACAATCGATTGTTTGATGTGGTGTGGGTGAAATGAGTCAAATCTCAAATATGAGAAAGAGTCGGTGGGTTTACGGTACACGGATGTTTGTAGCGTTTGGTTGTCCTGGTCTATCGACACCAATACGTCCAGGAAATGGACCTTCTCCTGTGAACTTTCCATTGTGAATTTGATGCTTTGATTGCATGAATTGAATGCCTGGTGGAAAGCAGCCAGTTCTTCAATAGAGTGATCCCAAATTATAAATATGTCATCAATGTAACGAACATATACCGTAGGTTTCTGAGGATAGCTTGACAGAAATTCCTCCTCCAGGGTAGCCATGAAAATGTTGGCGTACGCCGGTGCCATCTTAGTTCCCATGGCAGTGCCCTTTTTCTGTAGATAATACTTGTCGTCAAACTGGAAAAAGTTGTGTTTCAGAATGAATTCTGTCATTTGAGCCAATGCGTCTGCATCTACAGCCTCGTCCTCATTAGCATGGTCACGGAGGAAGCGGCGTATTGCTTGTACACCGTCCTCATGTGGGATGTTAGTATACAGACTTTGAACATCCATGGTGACGAGTGTCGAACCAGGGGCAACTTGAACCGATTCTATCTTTTGTAAGAAGTCCGTCGTGTCTTTGATGTAACTCTTGATTCTCGGTAAAAATGGTTGAAGTTTCTCGTCAACAAATTGAGACATTGGTTCAGTAAGGGAACCGACACTGGACACAATGGGTCTGCCTGGTGGGATTATCGCATGTTGTTTGGCTGCTGCAATGATAGAATCGGAACTTGCTGCTTCCTGTTTAGTTACACTCGTCACCATCTTAGGAAGCTTGTGTACTTTAGGTAAGAGGTAAAATTGACTAACCCTAGTCTTCTCAGGAAGAGATATGTTATTGCCTGTCAAATGCTTAACACATTCCGTAGCCTTCTCACGAAATTTATCAGTGGGGTCCTCTGACAGAGGTTCATAGTAATTATTATCTGACAACTGTCGCACTGCCTCAGAATGGTAATCCTGAAAGTTCTGAATTACCACAGCGCCACCTTTATCGGCGGGCTTGATAATAATCTCATTATTGTTCTTGAGTGATTTTATAGACTCACGTCTTATCTTGTCGGTTTTACTGAGCTCTGGTTGCCGGACGTCACGGAGAAAGTTGTTAAGATGACGCTGGACGTTAGAAGTGAAAGCGTCGATGTGGGAGTTTCTTCCCGGCGGCGGAGTCCACTTAACTTTGGCTGTAGATGGTTTGTGTAGCTTGTTCGGCTGCTTGTTAGCGTTGTTGTCGTTGTCAGAGAAGAACTCTCGCAGCTTGATTCGTCGGTTGAAATCTGCCGTATCTTGACATAGCCGAATGCCATCAAGGGGTTGAGGTGGGCAGTACGACAGGCCAAGTTGTAGAGTCTCCTTCTCTTCCTGTATCAGCTCGTAGGACGACAGATTGATAACCATTTCAGCAGAGTATATATCGTTCTTTGTGTCTACACTTTTCAAACGCCATTGTGCATCATGCCAATCACCACTTCGTGAAATGTGGTGCGTGTACCTCGCCGATCAGCCTTGCTCAGCTCATCAGTATTGCGCAATTCTAAAGCCCTCTCCGCCGCACGCACCATGCCTTTTGTCTTCAATGGGGTCAAGAGCAATGCTCATTAGCATTTCATGCTCTGGCAACGGAAGCGGAGTCTCGATCGGGCCAGCCTTTTGTCAAGGCCCTCTCGCTGTATGGTGAAGAAAGCCCAAATGCAGCTGAGTGGGGTTGGGCGCTGGCGCGCTGGCTGGGCTCGCTTCGCTCGCCCGTCACAGCGAGAGGGCCATGACAAAAGGCTACGATCGGGCAAGAACAATAAAGGTGCAAAGCGCACCGTAAAGTCAATAGTTGGAAAAAAAAATTGTAACCGGAAAAAAAAGGTCTCAGAGCAACCGTGATTTGTACGGAGCCCCTAAGGGAACATGGCAAGAAATATTTTTCCTAAGTCGTTCCCTCGACTTACTAAGTCGTTCCCACGACTTACTAAGTCGTTCCCACGACTTACTAAGTCGTTCCCACGACTTACTAAGTCGTTCCCACGACTTACTAAGTCGTTCCCACGACTTACTAAGTCGTTCCCACGACTTACTAAGTCGTTCCCACGACTTACTAAGTCGTTCCCACGACTTACTAAGTCGTTCCCACGACTTACTAAGTCGTTCCCACGACTTACTAAGTCGTTCCAAGGACTTACTAAGTCGTTCCCTCGACTTACTATGTCGCTCCCTCGACTTACGTAAGTCGTTCCCTCGACTTACGTAAGTCGTTCCCTCGACTTACGTAAGTCGTTCCCACGACTTATAAGTCGTTCCCTCGACTTACTAAGTCGTTCCCACGACTTACGTAAGTCGTTCCCTCGACTTACGCATAATCTCATAGAGACTCGCCCCAACTACTTCACAGCTGTCTGCTGCCCTCTAGTGGTTTGTAATTCAACAAATCAAGGACTTGAATAAGAAAAACTTCAAATGAAGGTAGTATTTCCTTTCAAACTTACGGAGATTACATTATAAAGATGAAATAAGGAATAATACACAACTAAGCGTGAAAATGTCCACATGTAGGACAGGAGGCTGGAGCTGATTTTCCTGAAATTAAGTTTTGAATTAGATTGGCTTAGATTATACAGCTATTGTGCCTGTCTGAATAAAAGAATTCATTCAAGTATTCTATTGATATTCCCACAATTAAAAACAAGATAGCTATTGTAGGGGGAGGGGTGGAGGAGCTTCCTCAGTTTTGGGGGCAACATCCACAATGCTATATTCTTAACGTGCAAAGGTATCAACAAACAATATTTTATAATAATGTTTTCATTTGATATACGTTGTACTGCACCTTACACGAAGCAAATCATCTCTAAGCATTTTACAGCTTTACGGAAGTTTGCGAATGTGTAAAGGTAATTTGAGAATAATGCCATTTACTTACTAACTTCAAAATGGAGAGAATCCTCAGGCACGCTCCATCAAAAATGTGAAATTATAGGTTGAACACCTGATGGAAAGTACATGTACATGTGAAATTGATTCATCAACATTGTTTGACAAAGCAGATCCTCATTATGGTGATTAGAAAGATGGCACATGAATCCTTCAGAACAAAACATTTTCATGTTTAGAAGTCTGTGGTGCAGGGTCATTGTAGACATGCACTAGCTCTGTAAACTGGCTTATTGATACTCCAGTAACTAGATTCATTACAATTCCCCGCACTTGCAAAATCCACCTTTCCAACTCTTAGGGGAGCATGCTGGCCAGAAATTCATCTTTCAGTTGCATGCATACCAAATCGGGTACCTATACCTAGAGGTTCTTTTAAAGTCATGAAATTCTTCCGTCGAGATGTTTTCATTGCAACTGATTGATAAATTGCCCTACATCGACGTAAATAAGCACTGAATTGATCAGTGCTTTTAGTAGTAGCCATGATAAAAATCATGGGCGTACATACTCGAGCAGGATCCGCGAACATATTATGACCTCCTGATCACCGGACAGGCGTTATTCTGTAATAGACCACCGAGCTTTCGCCCGAAAGCAAGTGTTGGTTCTACCTCCTTATAGCACGCAGCGGGTACTGCGTAATTATTCAAATTCATGAAATTCTTCCGTCGAGATGTTTCATTGCAACTGATTGACAATGCCCTACATCGACGTAAATAAGCACTGAATTGATCAGTGTTTATTAGTAGTAGTCATGATAAAAATCATGGGCGTACATACACGAGCAGGATTCGATCCTACAACCTAATGATCACCGGACAGGCGTCATCTCCACTAGACCACCGAGCTTTCGCCCGACAGCAAGTGTTGGTTCTAAAACACTGATCAAAAAGATGTTTATTGCTAATCAAATGCAACTTTGCAATAGATTCAGGAATAAAAGTTGCAAATTTTGCAATAGATTGCAAATGTCATAATTGCGGCTGCTTATATAAATGCTGGGGGACAAATCTCCAAATTTGTTCATTTCTTGTAAAAAAAAAAAGAAGAAGGAAATATTCCGTACAAATGACATTTTAATGAAATGTGTGATTGTGTAAGATACACTTCTTTTTTTTTTAATACCGTACCCCCCCCCCCCCCCGCATACAAAATGTGTTTAAGGGGGTATACTGGGAATCAGCGTGTGGTAGGTCGGACGGTCCGTTGTAAATCTTGCGTCGTGATCTCCTTCGACAGTTGTGAAGCAATTTCGATGGAACTGGTTACATGATGACATTGAGATGAAGATATTCAAGACATTTTTTTTTTTTTTGTCGGAGTAAGCGTTGCCATGGTAACCACAATTTTCCAAAAAAAAAAACTTTGTGGAGAGTTATTTCCACAGTATTTGAGCAATTTATTTCAAATTTGGTATGTATAATGATCTATAGGTGTAGTTATGCAAGATGCTCTGTGTTTGTACCTCACGTGTTGTCACGGTTACTGCAGCAGCCAAACTCACCAGGTACTCACAAGGTACTACACACATGTAAACACACAGATAGACACATACACACACACACACATAGCAAAGTCAGTGCTAATTTGTGCTGGACACATTTTTCAAGAGTACAGTTGAAATTCTATTGCCATGGAAACAGTACATTTTGACCGTGAAATCAGGTTTAAAAATGTAGATTTAAATTCATCTGCAGTTCTTAGGAAATTTAGAAGAAATTTTGGCACATGTCGGGATGGTAACTTAGAGCTGCAAAAGAAGTATTTTTAAGCAGCTGTAAGCACTACAAGGACATTTTTTTCAATTTAGATGTAAATTTTGAATATGATGCATTACATGCTATGCATATACACCATACCACACTAAAATTAACCTACTGTATACGCTCAATATTCTGCAAGGTATTTATCTTCATGAATTTCCCAAGACAGCTGCTACAGTGTACACGTATCCATGAACTTATAAACACACAAAAATATCAACTCTGACACTGACATGAGAAGGCATCTGCATGAACAGTATTTGTACATTTAGTATTGTGTACCCCACAATCATGAATTTAATTACTTGCACAATTGTCTCAAAGTCTTGATAAATACTTTGCTAAATATATGGCGTATACAACATTGCAAATTAAGCTTGCTCCTCAACTCCCCCCCCCCCCCCAACATAATAGATGATGGGCGATTGATGACAAGACATGATGGAGACACAACACACACTCCCTCTTTACAGTTTTGTCCAACATAGATACTTGTATTGTTTTCATAATGCTGAATGCTCTCATGCAATGTACACTGTTTACCAAGAACAAGACAGTGTGCACTTTCACAGATATTTAGAACCCCTACATTATACCTCTTTTCTTTAATATAGCTTTCATATTGAACAAATGTTCATATAATAAATGATGGTAAAGAGAAATGTGCAAAAGAAAAGCATACTACGAGTATGAAAAGGCAGTTAATGAGAATGCACACCTTGCTGAGTACAGAAGAGCCATTCATACACTCCTCATAATATGAAACACTGGTTACACTTACAAAAGGATAAGGGATGAGTAAATCAAAGTGTTACATATTGTTATGATATTCAACATTAAACTACCGTACTGAAAAAATTACTAGCTTCAATAATTCATTACTTCTGATAATCCGTATGTTTCTTACATGTTGCTCTTTACATAGCTCCCTGTTCACTGTGTGATTGACTCCATCAAAGCTGTGAACAAAGAGTAATAATTTCATTAGTCCATTGCTTTTGATTTTTCTATTTGTTTTATGTTTTTTTAAATCAATAAACAATTTAACCCCATGTATACTTAAAACTGATAAATTCAATGTTCTTTGTACAATTGCCAACTGGGTGACAGTCTGCTGGAAACTCTTTAGTCAACTAGCTATCCTCATGAATAGGATTACTTCACATTCTCTCTTCTAAGGACATGTAGGCCCATCGCTGAATGTGTCAAAGCCTCCACATTAAAATCTGTATTCTATACCAAATGTCTTCTCTGCAGTTCAGCACAAATGAACACATACATGTAGGCCCTACAGTGTGTGACATGAACATCTTCATGATAACATCATGCAATCACATCTGAATTACACCAAGTTTCTCTTCCCATTGCATAAACCCTATCTATCCCAGATCCTACCATCAATTTACACTGAGCTCAAAATGAACCCACATCTATGGCTGATGAATACATGGGCTCATGTGTGTGTTCCACACTGTCAAACACTCATGCACGTCTTTTAAGCATGCTTGGTCAAAGATGTACTAGAACAGCTAAATATAAATACAACCAGGTATAAAGTTAGCTTATCTACATGTAACTTATCTGCATTCGTATACTTGTGCTGTGATCTACTCATACAAACATGCCTTTATTAAGTTTATAGTTATAATAGTTCCAACATGCAGAACTGTTGATTTTGCTCAAAAGTGTATGCAAAAATTAATACCCTAGAAATGAGTACAATTATGCTACAATACCACAATGTCAATAGGGAAACAACATATTAACAAAAAATAGATTTGCCATTTTGTTCACGATATAACTTTGTACAACTGATTATTAATCTAATCTGCAGTTTGGTCCACAGCAGTATCTACTGATCCTTTATGCTAGTGTGAAACAGACGCAGCGCAGCTTGTTGGAAAATAATTATGGTTTACTACGTATCTCGTAACTACCTGAAGGAACCACCCCTGGACCCATGAATGCAATACAATAAGTGGTTTATTTGCTGATAAATCAAATTCAGTGCCATCTTGCCACAGCACAGGTTCATCTGCCCCCAGGTGGTGCTTTACAATGAACAAGATCAACATCATCATAATTTTAACCACTACTTATCTAAGAACTTTTTTTTTTACCACCGAGAAACATGAAATGTCTCGCAATACATGTATACCTTGGCAGTTTTGAGTTCAACAATGTTCATCATTACAACAGTGAAAGGATGATGATGTGTCTCATTATCCGTGCTAATACTGCAGAATAAATGAGTTTCATCAGGGGCGAAATATCCAGAGGACTCTTCAGTATCTTTGAAAAGCACAATGTGCTATTATTGTAATTATCACACTTGGATGCAATTTGATGTAGCCAAGATTATTACTGCCCATGCACTTGTTAGAGCTCTGAAACACTGCTTGCTTCGTGTTTCCCTTGCTTTGTAAGTGTGATGACCTCAGCCTGATGAAATGTGTTTAACAAATCAGCGCCTTGTTTTGTTTGCACTTTTCCTCATTGTTGACAGCGAGCTGCTCACCCTTTGCAGTGTATACCATGCAGTTTTCCATTAAATCATATACATTGTAATTTGATGTTTTCTAAGATATTGCTGAAAAGAATTTTGAATCATGTACAAAATTATGTTGAAGAAAATAAATCAGACAAACAAACAAATACAATATAAAAAGTCGTAATAGGTTAGTTCTTTTTATTGCCGTTTTTGCTCTTGTTGTTGTTCTTCTTGTTCTCTTTCTTTTTATGTATTTAACATATTTTTATAACTCAGTCTGCATCCCATTCCCTATATCATATTCTGAAGTTATGGCATCTTGTCGTAGTATTGTCCGTGCTCGTGTGTTTATGTGGTGTGCTGTGTTGTGTAGTAATTGTGTTCATTCCTTAGTTCTTTCTTAAAGGGTAAAATCAAGACAGTTTTTTCTTTCGGGACAGTTTTTTTTTATTTTTTTTATTTTTTATTAAGGGTAAAGTCAAGACAGTTTTTTTTTTTTTGTTTCAGCAAAACCAGAATTAAAATTAGACAGTTTACGGGATTTCAACGTTTCACGTACATGCATGTTTTCACCAAATTTACGCAGTACACATTTGCATTGCCATAATGGTCCCAACACAACGTAATCAAACTCGAAAAGAAGATGTTGTGTCCTATATCGTTTTATCACAGTTCTAGCTATGCAATGGCGTTAACAAGGTGTTAACAATTCAGGAGCCATCTTATTCGTCTTGGCTTAGAATCAAAATGAAAGAGGAAATGTGAAGATTTGTATACAGATCAACGAAGACTCAAGCTAACGACGTCATCACTTAAGGTTGCACTTTGAGGTTGCAACAGATGTCCCCCTTTTGTGAAAATGTCATGATTTGATAGTTCTGTGAAGTTTTATTATTAAGTATCTTATTTTGTTCACAGATTTGAGTCTCTGTGTAATGTAATGTAGATTGCAAGGTTTGACCAGTTTAGATGTTCCTTGTGAACAAGCCCGTTGCTGGTTCTTTCCAAATTGATTCCTCGGGCAAGGATTCCCTTACGCTGTAGCTGCCTGAGATCTGTACCCTGCAGGCATGATGGTTGTCAGATCAATTTATTGTAATCTAGAGCCTGCACGGGATTAGGATTCATTGTAGTCAAATTTATGGTTATATCATAGTGTATGTGATAAATATATTGATATGATTGCCGGAATTTTATTGCGATTAGATCCAGCACGGGATATGGTCCGTGACAACCAAATCCACGCCTACCGCATTATCCATGTGAGAGATATTTGTTATGATTCTCAATATTCATCAAACCCACCTGCAATTACAGTTTTTTTTTGTTGTTGTTGATAAATACCCTTATGATATAATGATAGTAAGTTATATCCTTTTGTTGAGATTTAGTTTTTTTTTTTCTGATTAATTGACATCAGCCAAATGTTATATTTTTCTCCACTCACGCAGTGGACAGGCTGCACAGTGTATTATAATACAATTGGTGTGACAATAGGCCCTACATAATTCTGTTAACCTGCATTTCGTTCGAATTTGGCGTGTGCCTTGCGCTTTAGAGTTGCCCTTGGCAACCGTGTACTTGCCCTATGTAGTAACTATTGGCGGTCCCAGCGTGTGGATCTTGTTGGGGCATACTAGGGACGGGGTGATCTTTTGCCCTGCAGCTATGGGAGAAGAGAAATCCGTAAAATAATAAATGATAAAAATGGTTTATTTATAGATATCCCTTGTGTTCAAGCCCATTGCTGGTTCTCTCCAAATTGATTCCTCGGGTATGGGCTCCCCTAGACTGTAGCTGTTTGAGATCTGTACCCGGCAGGCATGATGATTGTCAGGTCACTTTTTGTAATCAAGAGCCTGCACAGGGTAATGGTTTATTGTAACCAAATCTGTGTTCATACCATAATTTATGTGATAAATACGCTGTTATGATTTTCGGTATTTTATTGTGATTTGAGTCTGCAAGGGGTTATGGTCCATGCAACCTAATCCACGTACACATTACAATACATGCGAGTTGTTATGATTTTAAATATTTACTAAACCTACCTGCAATCAATGTTTTGTTGTTGTTGTTGATAAATACCCTTTATGATGTAATAATAACAAATAAAATATGAGTTTTGGGATTTTTTTTTTTTCTCTTTCTCTTCTGGTCGAAATATTTTTCTGATTAATTGGCATTCTCAGTCAAAACTCCAACAACTGATGTTTTTTTAAATTAGAGGTATGCTCCCAAATTACTCATTTTTTTAGCAGTAAACGTATGCAAGTTACATTCCATTATCATTAATGCAACACGCTTAAGCATTTGAAGCAGGTTGTGTATGGTTACCCAGGGTGAATTGTACAGTCTCCTCTTTATTGTTCAGGATGGCATCTGCAACGGGTGCCATCTGAACTGCATACAGCATCAGCCGAATGCTATATTCTTCTCCACTTACGCATTGGACCGGCTGTACAGTGTATTACAATTCAGTAGGCCCTATGTTAACCCTCATCTTGTTCGAATTTGGCGTGTGCCTTGCGCTTTAGAGTTGCCCCTGGCAACCGTGTACTTGCCCAGCGTGTGGATCTTGTTGGGGCATACTAGGGACGGGGTCATCGTTTGCGCTGCAGCTATGGGAGAAGAGAAATCCGTAAAATATTGAATGACAAAAATGGTTTATTTATAGATATTCCTTGTGTTCAAGCCCATTGCTGGCTCTCTCCAAATTGATTCCTCGGGCATGGGCTCCCTTAGACTGGGAGTAGCTGTTTGAGATCTGTACCCGGCAGGCATGATGATTGTCAGGTCACTTTTTGTAATCAAGAGCCTGCACAGGGTAATGGTTTATTGTAACCAAATCTGTGTTCATACCATAATTTATGTGATAAATACGCTGTTATGATTTTCGGTATTTTATTGTGATTTGAGTCTGCAAGGGGTTATGGTCCATGCAACCAAATCCACGTTCACATCACAATACATGCGAGTTGTTATGATTCTAAATATTTACTAAACCTACCTGCAATCAATGTTTTGTTGTTGTTGTTGATAAATACCTTCATGATGTAATAATAATAAATAAAAAATGAGTTTGGGATTTTTTTTTCTCTCTCTCTTTTGGTCGATATATTTTTTCTGATTAATTAGCATTCTCAGTCAGAACTCCATCAACTGATGTTCTTTTTTTTTTTCTTTTTTTTTTTTTTTTTTAATGAGAGGTATGCTCCCAAATTACTCAAATTTATTCATTAGTAAACGTATGCAAGTTACATTTCATTATCATTAATGCAACACGCTTAAGCATTTGATGCAGGTAGTGTATGGTTACCCAGGGTGAATTGTACAGTCTGTTCCTTTTTTTTTTCTTTCTTTTTTTTTTTTTTTTTGTTCAGGATGGCATCTACAAACGGGTGCCATCTGAACTGCATACAGTAACAGCCGAATGTTATACTCTTCTCCACTCACGCAGTGGACCGGCCGTATATACAGTGTATTACAGTACAATGATTATGTTAACCTGTCTCTTGTTCGAATTCGATGTGTGCCTTGCGCTTTGCAACTGTTACTTGTCCTATATAATACAATGGCGGTCCCAGCGTGTGGATCTTGTTTTGGCATAGGGATGAGGAGATCTATTGCTTTGCAGCTGTGGGAGAGGAGAAATCTGTATAAGAATGAATGATAAACACGGTTTATTCGTAGACATTCCTTGTTTTCAAGCCCATTGCTGGTTCTCTCCCCTGTTCTCTCCAAATGGATTCCTCGGGCATGGGCTCCTTTAGACTGTAGCTGTTTGAGATCTGTACCCGGCAGGCACGATGGTTGTCAGGTCACTTTATTGTAATCTAGAGCCTGCACGGGGTAAGGGTTCGTTGTAACCAAATCTATGTTTGTATCATAATCCATGTGATAAATATGTTGTTATGATTTTCGGCATTTTATTGCGTTTAGAGCCTGCACGGGGTTATGATCCATCGCAACTAAATCCACGTCTATGCCATAACCTATGCAATTTTTTTTTTTCAATATTGACTAAAACTGACTGCAATTAATACTTTGTTGTTGTTGTTGATATATACCCTTTACGATAACAATAAGTTAATAAAATGTGTTTGGGTGTTTTTTTTCTCTCTCACTCTCTCTTGGTCGAAATATTTTTCTGATTAATTGGCATACCAATTCAGAACTCAATCAGCTGATGCTTTGAATTTCTAGGTATGCTCCCAAATTACTCAACCTTTTAGCAGTCAACGTACACAAGCTAAATTTCATTATCAATATTGAAACACGCTTAAGCATCTTATACAGGTTGTGTAGTTATCCAGGGTGAATTGTTGAGTTTGTTCTTCTTGTTCAGGGTGGCATCTGCCAACGGGTGCCGACAGTATCAGCCGAGTATTGTATTCTTCTCCACTCACGCAGTGGACCGGCTGCACAGTTTAATACAATTTATTACAACATACTATGTCAATTTGTAACTTGTTCGAATTTGGTGTGTGCTTTGTTCGCTATAGAGTTGCCCTTGGCAACCGTGTACTTGCCCTACATGTTCTTTTTGTCCAGGATGGCATCTGCCAACGGGTGCCATCAGAACTGACAGTATCAGCCGAGTATTGTATTCTTCTCCACTCACGCAGTGGACCGGCTGCACAGTTTAATACAGTTCATTACAATTTATGTCAACTTGTAACTTGCTCGAATTTGGTGTGTGCCTTGTTCGCTACAGAGTTGCCCTTGGCAACCATGTATTTGCCCTATATAATATACTGGCCGTCGGCGGTCCCAGCGTGTTGGTCTTTTTGGGGCATAGGGATGGGTGATCTTTTGCGCTGCAGTTATGGGAGAGGAGGAATCCGTATAGAATTAATGATAAAAACGGTTATTTTTTTTTTCTCATTTCTTGTAAAATTGATTCTTCGGGTAAGGATTTCCTTCCTAGAGTTGCCCTTGGCAACCTAGTATTTGCCCTATATAGTGGCGGTTGGCGGTCCCTATGAGACTTGAGATGTCTTCTCTTCTGTCATAACACAATACGTATTACATACATATTGTGTTCCTTCTATTGATCGGATAAAGAACAATTACCGCAGTTTTATTATAACTTATTTTGAATATTAGTATTCATGCTTATGACAAACTGTTCTCTTTATGTTTGTGCCTACTTAGATCGTATTAATGTTATGTATAGGACGATCCTATTTTCCTTTGTAGACAATGTTATATTAAGAGACAACGATAAAATGTGTAACTGCAATATTGCAACAATCTCCACAGTCAAATTGTTCTCTACTGCCCTCTACAGGTGCCCTCGTGGACTCGAGCAACGGACAACACGCTCACCCTTTAATACGCAATTCTATAGACACAGCATTCAATTCAATTAATGATGATGACTTTTTTGATTTGGCAGGACCTTCTTTTGAACAAAACGAATCAAATATCAATCAAAATGACAATTTTTTTGATAATTATGTTTCTGACAGTTTTAATTCATCGCCGCAAGAATTAGATTATGATTTTGACACAGAGAACCAATTGCAAAGTCCGTCTTCTGAATATCTTACTCAATCCCAATTTACCAATGTTGTCAAGGAATATGATAGTACTACTTTTTCTCTTTTACATTTTAATATTAGAAGTATTAATAAGCATTTTGAAGAATTGAGGTTATTTTTAAATAGTCCCATCATGCATAATATCTCGGCGGTAGGTTTAACCGAAACCTGGCTCTCTCATGACTCCAGTCTTCCCTTCGCTCTCGACGGGTACGATTTAGTGGTTAATAACAGACAAAATAGGGTAGGTGGAGGCGTTGCCATATATGTTAAACAAAATTATGATTATGTAGTCCGCGATGAGTTCACCAGTATGACTGATTTTTTTGAGTCTTTATTTATTGAAATCACAGTTCCAGGCAGCAAAAATATAATCATAGGTGTAGTATATAGACCACCAAACGCGAATACTAAATCATTTTTAGATTATTTTTCGGATCTGGTTAAAAACCCACTTTTTATCAATAAAAATTGTTTTATGATGGGTGATTTCAATATAGATTTACTAAAACAGAACAATATGTCGCAAGATTTTTTGGAAATATTTTTGTCTGCCTCTTTTTTACCCTTAATATCTAAACCCACACGTATAGTTAATGAATCTGTTTCTTTAATTGATAACATTTTTTGTAACATTCTTCCTCCTCCTGATTCTTTTGTAGTACTCTCAGATATCACCGATCATTTCCCCATCTCGACTGGTTTTTCTTTAAATGAAACAGTTAATAATAAAAACAACAATATATTTAAACGAAGAATTACTCATGAAAGTATAGCTAGGCTAGGTGCTAGCTTAGACACCGCAGACTGGTCCTGTATCTTTGATACAGATGATGTTAATTTGTCTTATGAATATTTTATGAAGATTTTTATCCAACATTTGGACATTTGTATTCCAAAACGTAGAGAAAAATCAGCTAATTACAAAAAAATACCCAGGCTCCCATGGATTTCAAAATCACTCCTGCGTTCAATAAATAGAAAGAATAATTTATATTACAGATTTAAAATGAAACGTACTGAGCAATCAAAGTTGAAATACACTAGTTACAAAAATACTTTGACGAAAATTATACGAATAGAAAAGAAAAAAAATATTATACTAATCAGTTACAATTTTACAGGCATGATATGCAAAATACATGGAAAGTTTTAAAGCAAGCCATGAATATATCAAATGTTAAGTCAAATATTACAAAAATTAGATTTGATGGTGAAATTGTTGAAGATTCTCAACAAATTTGTGATATTTTGAATAACCATTTTTCTTCAATTGGGGAAAGCCTGGCAAGTAATATTCCTCCCTCCACAAAACATTTTTCCGAATTTTTGGGTCCCCCAAATTCTAGTTCAATATTTTTTAATCCAACATACACTCAGGAGATAATTAATATTGTCTCTGATTTCAGTTCCAAAAAAAGTGCTGGACACGATGACATCAGCAATTTTCTTTTAAAGGGAGTAATATCGTCAATTGCGGATCCCTTAGCTCATATATTTAATCTATCCCTTTTTAATGGCACCTTCCCCGAAAGTATGAAAATAGCAAAAGTCATCCCCTTGTTTAAAAAAGGTGACAAATTAGATGTAAATAATTACCGACCAATTTCTTTGTTAAGTGCATTGTCAAAAATTCTTGAAAAAATTATTTATAAAAGAACTATTAATTTCTTTAAATCTAATAATATATTTACGAATTCTCAGTTTGGATTTAGGGAGAAACATAGCACCACACATGCATTATTGAGTTTTATAGAAAAAGTGGCACATGCTATCGATAAATCTTCTCATTTGATAGGTTTGTTCCTGGACTTCTCCAAGGCCTTCGACACCATCAATCATGATATTTTACTTAACAAATTACACCATTATGGAGTGCGTGGGAAGGCCTTGGAGTGGTTCAGGAGCTACCTCATGAACAGGAAACAATATGTTTCTTTAAATGGTTGTAATTCACAAATATTAAATATTAAATGTGGGGTGCCACAGGGAAGTTTATTAGGTCCACTGTTGTTTACTGTTTACATAAATGATTTTTGTAGATCATCAGATGTTCTTTCTTTTATTCTTTTTGCAGACGACTCAAATCTATTTTTTTCACACAATAATCTTTTTACCCTTGTTAATACAATAAATTTAGAATTAGAAAATGTTGCCCAGTGGATAAAAGCAAATAAGTTATCTCTTAATCTTCAAAAAACTAAATATATGCTTTTTAGCAATTCTACTGAGGCATTACCTGTTGATATTGTTTTAGATGGTACTCCACTCGAAAATGTTTCCCATATAAAATTTCTTGGAGTAACAGTTGACAATAAGCTGTCCTGGAAATTTCATATTGACAGTATATGTAAAATTATTTCACGTAATATTGGTATAATTAATAAGCATAAGTTTTGTTTTCCTTTGTCGTCCCTGCTCGTATTATATTCATCCTTAATATTGCCATATTTAAGTTACGGTATTCTCGCGTGGGGAAATACATATAAAACATTCTTAGATAAATTACTTTTATTGCAAAAGAAATCACTCCGTGTTATATGTCATACTGCATTTTTGTCCCATACTGACCCACTATTTTATGAGCATAAAATATTGAAAATTAATGATTTGTATTTGTTTAATCTAGGACAATTTATGTATAATTATAATAAAAATAATCTCCCAAATATATTTGAAACAATGTTTCAAAGAAATCAATCCATTCATAATTATCCAACACGGCGATCAAATGATTTCCATTTGCCATTTATGAGAACTTTGTTGGCTCAAAACACATTTATTTACGACGGGCCAAAGTACTGGAATTCACTTCCCAGTAACATTACTACAGCTCAATCTCTGAATTCCTTTAAGAATAAATTAAAATCATTTTTATTGAAACTTTATAACATCCAACAGAGTTAGTTTCCCTTTATCATCTCAGTCAAGTCATCATTCTTTTTTACATAAGTCCTTCTATTAAACTATGTCCCTGTTTGTGTTCTAAATATAACGATGTGTTTTTTTTTTTCTCCTGCATTCTTACCAACATAACTACGTATAAAAAATGTTTTGCATTAAATTCAATCCAGCTTGTATTTTATCACTTATTTTACATTATGAAATCCAGATTGCTTGCGTCCACGATGGCACATGCTGTAGTTCCCTCTTTTTTCTCCCTTTTTTCCCTCTTTTTTTCCTCTTTTGCTTTCCTTTCCTTTTCTCTCTTTTTCCTCTTCCCAATCATTTTGATGTCAGTTGACATCGGTTCGTTTATTGTGTTTTATATTGATGTTTTGTGTATTTTTCTGAGGGTCCCATATCGTACAAGCTTTGCTTCTTAATGGGACCCTCCACTTCCATCCTCATCCTTAGTTGACTTGTATTATACGCTTTATGTATTTAACAAAGATGTAATCACATCTACTTTTCATTTTCATAATTTTCTTATGTACCTTTTCAAATTTTGTTCTATATCACAAATATCCCGTGTATATGCAATGTAAATAAATTTCTTTGTTCATTTTGATGGAGGTGAAAATAAAGTTGAAAGTTGAAAGTTGAAAGATGCGTACAAGGGCTATGATCATACATTTGTATTAGTCCTGTACTGTTTCCTACACGTGAACAATTCTCCTCTGTGGGTGTACGTGTGCACGAGAGTGAAACAGTAGTCACATGTGCAGGTACTTTCTTCCCGGATGCCCGGTTCTATTTCCTGGTAGGCACCTATGGCAATCATAAACTTCGACTCGTTCGTAACAGCTCACCCTAATGTATCCATACTTGGGGGTGCCGTCATAAAATTCGATAGTACCATTGAAAATGGAGGCTATCATAACACGTAAACAAAGTGTGCAGTTTGGCTCCTGTCACGCAGTGTAATGGCTCGGTCACAAATAAAAATCAAGAACTGCTACGAACGCCGTACGAATGAATTTTAGACAATTTCGTAAGATCTTCTTAAGAAGTCCGTACGAAACCAGCGTTTGTAGACCGTTCGTAGACCGTTCTTAAGTTCTTAGCCTGATCGATGGTCTTGTCCAAGATTTTTGTTTTTGTTTTTTTCATTTCGCAAGATTTTGTAGGGTCGAGAGACAATTCTAGAAGCCTTAAATACTCATTATTTTATTCTGGCCCGGTCGCCAGCCGGTAAATTCTGGAATTACATGACCTGACGTGACGTCACAGCAGGCAATATAACAATTCTGATTCTCGCTGCATTAGTCACGCGACTACGTTATGACCAATCACCAACAGTATTTTATGTTGACCATTTGATATAATTAAAAGCTATTAAACGATAACTAAAGCATTGGAAGGGGTAGAGTTAAGGGCTTCTAGTTATCCCAAGTATAGGTAATTCCTCAGTTCTTTTTGCAAAACAGTAATTTTGAATTTGCTTTCTTTCTCTTCCTCGCTCCAGTTTTCTATAATCTATTTTCTTTAGAGTAGTTATACTTTGAGGGGTACACATCAAACTATTGCTTTCTAGTAAACCCCTATACGTTCTTCGTTTAATGCATGTAATTAATCTGCAGTAAGACAACATAAGTTTTGTTATTGCATTGCGTGACAAAATAAGTTCATGCCTTTATGTAGCTTGTGTTCGTTTATGATGACTATGTACTCATTCATAATAATGAATTCATTTATATTCTGTTGAAAACGAATTAACTAAATTGAATTGAAACGATTGAATGCGCCTGATGATGAAAACTACCCTTTTTAAACGTTTTCAGGTAGGCCCACACCCTGAATAATTTTTCTCTCTGTTTCTTTCCTTATTCTTTTCCTTTCTTTCTAACTGTATCTTCGTGTGTGTGTGTGTGTGTGTGTGTGTGTGCGTGTGTGTTTTTGCAATCATTATTGACATATCGATTTTCCCCTTTACTTCTTTTTTTATTTTTATTTTTTTCGGTGAGATTATTTACCGCCGCGGCACGTATGCTAACACATTGGACTATGAAATAAGTGCGCGACGCGATGCACGCGACCGCATCCGCATCGCTCTGACACATTTTCAGGAGCCTAGGCATCGAGTTACACTTAAAGACCGAGTTACACTTTAAGACCGTAACAGACGTCACCTAGTAGGCTGCAGCGTGAAAAGCTTAAACTTCTTTAGACGAGCATGGGATCATTTTCTTTCTTTCTTTCTTTCTTTCTTTCTTTCTTTCTTTCTTTCTTTCTTTCTCTACATATGTAAAATAAAGAGAATATGTGCGGAATCAAACACAAAATCCTTACGTTTTGTTTTCCCGTTACCCGACTATTACAGCAATAATGTCGAAAGATAACTTTACAACGAGAATGACAAGTGTTTGAGACAGAAAAAACAACAACAAAAACGGGAACTAAAGATTTGTTGGATTTTTTTTTTTCATCATTGGGTAGTAGGGTTCCGTAGAATCTTTGGTTAGAGGGATTTAGCATTGCGTGCTGGCCAATGCGGCTCTAGCTGAAAGTCGGGGGATCGCGGTGATCGAACAGCAATTACTCGTTTACCTTCCTGTATATGAAAACATCCTTTGAACTACTGCGTATTGAAAGTAACTTGTAAAGGATGGAGAAAAAGACAGTTTGTTTTGAACAAAACAAGTACAAGTGTGATGATGCCGGCACAATACCAATATACACACTGTCTCGAATAAAGAGAATCAGGCGCTAGTGTAGGGCCTATTTTCATACCCATGGGGACTTATCAAATTAAACAATGTACCAAATTGCACCAAAATGACGAGAACGCTTAATATAGAATTTCCGATCACCTTTGTTAATTTGAACCGAACCCGTTATCGCGAATTACGGCGAATTGCATGGTATCGATCAAAACAACTCGTGACTAGCTGTTCGATCTGAAATTGAAATGAGCCTCCTACACTCTTAAAAAGAAAAGGGTAAATCAACATTTAAAAGGGCTGAGGAGTTACAGCGTTTTTAGGGTAGTGTTGTATTCACCCTATTTATCCAGCTGATTCCAACGTTAGATATGCTAGATACAGCAAGAAAAAGGGTGAATACAACATTTTGAAAACGCTGACGCTCCTCGCCCCTTTTAAAACGCTGTTTTATCCTTTTCTTTTTAAGAGTGTAATGCTGCGTATTTTGGTTGAGCAACCGCCTCGACAGACCAACGGACATTATGCGCAATTTACATGTAATCATACAGCCAACTTCACTTTCAGATTGTGTACGTGGCGGACGTCGCAAAGCGAATAACTTTGGAGCTGCATTTGTTTATTTATTTATCTATCTTTTTATGGCATTCAGTCACATATATATATAGTAGACCAGCCAAACCTCAAAAAAGGCTCTAGATAAGGATTCGACGGCATTTTTTGTTAATGCTCCGTTCTCATACTGAAAGTCTTGCAAAAATACTAAGGAATAGCGTACGGCCGGATGTCAAGCGTACTTTTGCCGAAAAATGTCATTTTTAGCCCAAAATTCAGAAGCATGTAAAAAATGACGATTTTGATTTTTTGCTTGCATTCAATTCATATTTGAAAGATCATGAGTTTCAATTGTCCCTTTTAATGAAATTGCAATTTAAATGTGTTTCCTTAGCATTTTAAAAGGTCATTTTGTACAGCCATATATGGGGCTCTCAAATGTTTGGGTGTTGTTTTCTCGAAATAATATTCACAGATTAATTAACGTTCTGTAAAGTTTGTTTTTCCAAGCTAATGAGATGATTTTCCAAAAGTAATTTAATGTTTTATAAAACGATAAATGCTTCTTTAATTGAATGTGTCAACATCATTTCTAGTTTTCTTGAAGAAATTTTTACTTTTGATAAAAACTCTGAACATGTTGGAACTCAGAAAATGCATTTTCGAGCATTTTCCAGTAGCCCCGCGCGGCTTGTGTGCGCGCAAATACTTAATACGTGTGCGTACGTCTATTAGCTACAGGTAAAATCTCTCGCGCGAGAGCTGCATGTTTCGGTCATTAAGTTGGATACGTGGTGACTGAAAAAGGGACAATTTCCTTCGAATGTAAGTATAAATTAGTAAATAAATATACAGTTCTTTATTGCATTGTATAAAAAGGAACTTTAAAATCTGTTTTGATCTAACAGTTAGATATACACCTTTGATCTGAGACTTGGTAAATATCAAGGTTCAAGCGCTAGTAGAATCTAACGTTAGGACGATGTCTTATGACTGTATATCGCACCGATCCCGTGGGCATGCCTACCAACCCCCGGGCCGCCGCCCGACCGTGCCGGCGGTGCTTGTTAGTGGAACACCGATTCCGTAAGGCACGTCTTGACACGGTGCGAAAAGAGGCCTACATTGATCGATCTACGTCTAGATTTAGGTGTCTTGTTCGTTCGATCTACGTTTCTAATCTATGGCCTCATCACATGCAGTTAGACTGAATCCTCGTCTAACGTTAGGTCTAATCTATCTAACGGTTACACTCTCTAACTGTCGACATTTGCTATCGTTAGGGGTTACTGTTCAGTGTTAGATGTACATGTAGGCCTACGGCTACGCCTGTTACTGTATGCCAAACCCAATTATTCAATCGGGCTAGGCCCTAATCACAATAGCACTAGAACTAGCAGTTGTATAGACAGTACAGACCCACTACTACTAACGTTAGATGTATTTGTAGGGCTAGAGCCAGGTCAAGGGCAAGGGACTGTAGTCTATACAGAAGGTGTACATTCATGTATATGTAGACTAGATCTGAGAACGTTTAGAGTCTAATCAAATAGGACCTACTAGACCTGTATAAAATCTAGCGGGTCTGAAGTATAAATAGCAGGCGTCTAGAATTAGGATCTAACCTTAGTCAAGATCTGGGCCTCTGATTCTACCTAACGTTAGAGGTGTCTAGTAACCTACTAGATATCTAGGCAGTTTTGTTATAAAGACCCAGCTAACAAGGCCTAGCTAGACCTAAGATTAGACATCTAGAGGTTCTAAAATCTATGCATATATTTTATATATCTAACGTTAGGCTAACTTTTGATCTAAGTAAAAGTTCACGTTAGATCTAACATTTCTATCTTGATCTAACATTAGCTCTAACATTAGCATTAATACTAGTCTCTAGAGCAGAGGTTTAAGGTTGATTCCACTCTTTATGGTACTGTAGACCTACATGGATTTAGAAAAGGAGTCTAGGATTTAGGCCTAGGTGTTTTATATATAAAAGCTAGTCTACAACAAATAAGCGATCTTGCCATTTGAATATGCCCGAAAGAGAGAGAAAGAGAAAGTGTTCAGTCCTGACTGCCAACCTCTCCTAATCTGTGAATCATTTACATGTACTCTTCTAGTTTATAAATAGCCCGACCAGACGCTGTAAGTACGCTGTCGCCACGTACCTACGTACAGCGACTGGGCTGTGTGGGCTGTGTATAATAGTTTACAAATAGATCTAGTCAAAAAGGAACTATTTAGAAATGTTTTTACTCATAAGTACCAACTTCTCATGTTAATGTCTCATAGAATAAAGGTTCATTTGAAAAAAAAATGTACATATTACATTTTTAATGGATCGTTTATACTGACTCACTGAAACCTGAATATCTTTCTTCTTCTTTTTTAAATTTTCAAAAAGCTAAAAAAAAAAAGATCACATCTCAATAAAAGAGATATATCTATAGTTATAATTGATTTGCATGGGGAATAAATAAAATTATGTCAATGCCAAGATACCTTTTCAAAACAATCAAATTTCAGATTATTTTTTTTTTTGTTCACTGTTAGCTTATAATGCTCTGCTTTAAAGATGAAAAAAAAATTATTTGAGTCATGTTGATTTCTGTTTTCAGCTAGATGTACCAACAAGTGGACAGTCTGAGTCTTGTCTTCAAACTTCGCCAGAGAGAGACACATCCTGACTTGCCAAAATCTAAGCTCTTTCTACCTGCAACAAAGTGCAGAACAACCAGAAGGTAAGAAATGGTAAATGTGTGAAATATCTTTTAAAGGGAAGGTAAACCCAAAAAGCAATGTGGATTGAGTGAAAGCAGCAATATTAGTAGAACACATCAGTGAAAGTTTGAGGAAAATCAGACAATCGATGCAAAAGTTATGAATTTTTAAAGTTTTGGTGTTGAAACCGCTGGATGAGGAGACTACTAGAGGATATGACGTATGAGTGGACAACAATACAAAGAAAATATAAAGGAAATTCAACAAAAATTCACTTTTCTAGAATTATGAAGGAGCAATGGACCAACCTCTTTCAGAAAGCAGGGGGAATAATTGCTACCCCTAACATATGTCAATATCAAGTTGATGGAATTTGTAATTTTCATGAAAAATGGATTTTTGTAGAATTTTCTTTATATTTTCTTGGTATTGTTGTCCACTCATACGTCATAACCTCTAGTAGTCTCCTCGTCCAGCGGTTCCAACACCAAAACTTTAAAAATTCATAACTTTTGCATCGATTGTCCGATTTTCTTCAAACTTTCACTGATGTGTTCTACTAATGTTGCTGCTTTCACTCAATCCACATTGCTCTTGGGGTTTATCTTCCCTTTAAATACTAAGTTACTAAGTGTTTGATTATCAAATGTTTCAGTTAAGTGCCCAGTTGAAAATAATTCCAAATCTAAATACATTGAGTATTAAATATTCCTATTCTATTTGAATAGATTGTAACAAGCATGTTTTCACTTTGACAGTTGCGTTACAATACAATGTACAAGTACTTTGCAAACAAAGAGAGGAGAAGAATTTTATATCTCCATTTATATACAAAGGGGAGCAAATCTATGATCAAATGTGTATTCTTGTTTTCTTGTAAATTCATTGCATGTTCTATTGTAGAGGATCATATGAAAGAACAGTATTCTATCCACTGAAGAGGAGATGATATAGAAATCAAACATAAATGTAATCAAGTAAGATATCATATGTAATGGAATATTTCTCAACCATGTCAATTGGAAATGGCGGTGGCACAAGTGTTTAATGTGTGCACAGATGAAAATACGTCTGTAGTCTCAAATCAATTTACTTTCCATTATTATTATGTTGCATTAAGTATGACGTAAGGGTAATATATGCTGTGATCTATTGTTCTTTATTTTTATAAAGGTGTCAATAAATGGACATGCTGAGTTTGAGATCACATCCACTAGAGTGAGGGGGAGATAGAAAGATGTCTTGACTGCGATGTAAATGCCCTTTCCAGCTCACGAGTAAGTGTCAACGATTTGAAATTAGGAATATTGTCTCATGAATTCAAACCGATTTATGCAAGAAAATCATATCCTAATCCACATACAAATGAGAGCATGATACAATCAAATATTTGTGTACAGGAATTACAGGTGTCAAGATGACTTCCATCCTATATATTTCATTTTCAGTAAGAGCATCAAAGTTAGAGTTAGAGCATCAAAGATGATAATAACAATGAAATGATTAATGTATTACATATAATACAAATTAATGTTGACAGTGACCTGAAGATCCAAAATCTCATACTAAGGGATTCATGAGATCATGATGATTAATTCTCTTTCATGATGAATGTCTTTGTTTTTGGTTGCAGTATAAGTACATGTATCCTGTTTCACTCATAAAAATTATAATTTATTTAAGTTTTCATTAATTATATTTTCGACCAGAATTAGCAAAAAGTGGACAAAATGGACCTGCAAACCACAGCCAACTACGGACAAGAGAGAAAAAGAAAGAGACAGATGTCCTGACTACCTACTTCTAATCTGTGCATTCTGTACTCTATTTCGAACAAAATACGGGAGGTAAGCAATAATGCATGTAAAATGTAAACCTCAAATAGGTTGGAATATTTTGTCAACCCTTTGACATCTTCACCAAATGTTTGACTGTCGATCGTTCATTGGGCAGAAAATTAATGCATGTTTTGCTAAATGAATGCAGTACTGCATATGCATGTAGTTAATCACTCCAACAACCAAGATTCACATGAATTAACGCTGATTATTTTTTTTTTTTTGAGCCTCTGTCAAAAGGGGGTTGCAGGAGTCTTCATGTTGTTGCAGTCATCCGTTCCCACCGTGGCACATCTGTCCTATTCTCATCTTGCAATAACTTAACTTGTACTCAGCAGATCATCTTCAAATTTGGTTTTATACAGAAGAGATAATTACCTGGGCCTTTTAGCATTTTAGTTTCTCTTGTGACTTTGCTGCTGATTGTAAATTACATGGAAACCCTGATTTCTATTGACTGTAGAGCATTGCTACCATGGTATTGTATTTACCTTTGGATGGCAAAGTTACCATAACCTCTAATCAATTTGACTTTCATTAGTTATGAGGGTATTGATGTGAAAGGTCACGGGGTTATTATATGCACGAAAGTGTTGAATGTATCCAGTTGCAGTATCAGGCAAGCACTACCTTGAAATTCTTCTGAATGGAATAAAAAGCTTAATGGAAAGAATCGGATATTTGGATCATGAAAATTTCCTACATTCTATATTTCGTTTTGTACTCACGGTTAAATTGCTACAATTAGGATCTACTGTATAAAATATACCTGGTACTTTACCGTTTTAAGGACACACTACATATGGAGGAAATCAAGTAACCGTATATCTTTAGCGTATATGTCACTGTGTCTTCACCAAAGATTAAAATGCCCATGTCACTTTCCTCATCAAGTAAAGACAGATACACCATTCTTTTCTCTCTCTCTCTCTCTCTCTCTCTCCAGAAACACCCTGCCAGGCTATCCGGTCGGCATCCAGATTCCGTATGAAGGATGTCATTAGAACCTGAACTTACATGTGGAATGCATCCATCTAAAGTTCTCAAATGTAATCACAATGTGCTTTCAGGACTATTATAGAAGTTGAATACAGCTGTACATAATAAAGACTTGTGTATATATTAGGAAATTTCTACTAATCCAGATTAAATGCTTCTTTTCTAATCTTTTGTGTTCTTTTTTTTCTTTAGTGATGAAGTAAAACAAGGCCTGATATCAAAATGTGCACAACACTACTTGGCAAACAGAATTTACCATATGATTTGATATAGATCTTCTTCCAATTTTGATTGCAGCATTATAGGGATGAGGGATGGTCTACTTTTGGTTGAGATGGGGGCTGAGATGGAGATTTTGTGAAATAATGAGAACCCTGTTATGAAATATTAAAGAGTAAACAATACCAAGAGGAATTCCAAATTTATTTGCTAAAAATTGGTTTTGAAAAGGCTGAGATGTACAAAAACAAAGAGGTCCTAATAAAAGGTGGCACCCACTTTTAATTATTATCATTCTGTGTCACTTATTTAAAAATTTCTGGGCCGTTTCAAAACCAACAACTTTAATCAAACAAACTTCAAATTACTCTGAAAATTTGATGTTCTTTAATATTTCATAAGTTGTTTTTAATTTGCTTGGAAAAAGTTAAAGTCTGAATCTCCATCTCAACCAACACTATACCATGCCTTCGAGACTAACAGTTACAAGCCGCATACTAGTAGTTCATGAAAATTGATCTGTTATTTCCTTTGGAGCCCAAACACCAACATTTTAATCCTGTCAGATTGGAATGTCTTTTGTTTTTGTTTTTATGGGGGGGGGGTCAACAAAAGGGAAGTGAACTTCGCCTTTCTTCATCAGATGGAGGAAAATATAAGACGTTGGTCAGAAAAAAAGAAAAAACTGCACGTTGAAGTGCTTAAAAAGAGAAAACTTCACAAAGGAACAGTTGGTGAATCTGAAGGGAAATAGCACAGAGCATGTTTTTCTAGTTTAAGATATAAAAGACATAAGTAATATGTTCCAATCCAAACACCAAGTACAAGAAGTAGTGAAAAGAATATGATCTGGTCAAGATGTATGTTTAGCCAGTTTTTTTTTTTTTCACAAGTGCCATAATTGTCATGATGTTGGTAATACTGTAATATATGTTAGCTATTCAGGGCCCCAGCAATGTATTCTGGTACTTGGAATAAGGGAAAGTATTAGAAGGAAGCATTACCCACGCGTGTTGGAGAGGTGATTTCTTTTTTTCTTCACTAAGAGACGAATACTCGGTACAGATATCTTATCACACTGGTCTGCAGAACACAAAAATAATATCAGACTAAAAGTAGAATTTAAAAAATGTGGCAGTCATTATTCTAATTCAGTTGTACAGTGACGAAAGTTCAATGCAACAGCATACAGTCATAATTAGCTAAGATATGTAACCACAAACTGTGAAAAGATAGAGATATTGAAATATTGCCTAGAGAAAAAAAAATATATTTTTCCAGCTGGTGTAACGTTTGTGATGGTGGACACATAGTATATGTCACATCAAAAAAAAAAAAAAAATGAGTTTATTAATGCAGTTAATGTAGTCAGCGCAATTTGTATTGTTGATTTTCAAAGTCTTTGGATGTATGTCACAGAGACTTGTTCATGATAAACCTTTTCACTGAGGACTCATTGTTTTTTGATGCTTTTAATCATTAAGAAGATTGCTTTCAGATGGAATTTTTGTTTTTGTTTATAGATATCCACAAATCGATACTGAGGTTCTTTACCTTTCAAAACGAAATACTGTTGAAGACAAATAATTATTTATATTTTGCAGGATTCAAGCATGTTCTTACTGTGTATAGTATTTTTATCAGCATTTTGGTAACCAGCAACATAGATGTCAAGATCTGCTATTCTAGTAAATGTACGCTAATGGCAAATCATCATTTTAAAAAAGAGAAATTGCCTCGTTTACTGTTTACTGTATTTCATTGTGTGTTGATAATATATAGTCCGTGAACGCTGTTTGAGACGGTGGTTGCGGGCGTGTGCACATTGTGTAGTACGTTTTGTTGGTTGACTGGGAATTTAGAGTGTTGGTGATAACTAAAATGATATTTTTTTTTCACAAAGATGTGATAATATAGCCAAAAACAAAAAAAAATCGAATTGCAAACAAACAATTTGTTGTACTTACATGTCTGCTCTAAGGACATAGAACTTGGCCAAGGATAAATATACATTGTAATCTGCACTATAGAATCAATGATTTAACCGTCTTAATGATGGGAAGGGGAAATGAGGCTGTTTGCATTGTACGCATTTCAATTCTACTTCCTTTTTACTTCTCGTTTTCTTTTTTTGAGGGTCATATTTGCCTTACTTTTTCACACAAATATCTGGGATACATAATATTCTGATGTCGCCGAATAAGTGTGCGTTCCAAACAACGTTCATGTAAACAATCAACCATCATAAAAGAAACATTTAGTAAGTCTTCTGCGGGAGGATAGATCGAAATTAAATGCAAACACCTCGCCTTAGAACATTATAAAAGTAGAAGTGATTTCGTGCCTATCCCTTGCAGGGCTGCGTTTCAGGGCCTGAGAATGCAAACTATAGCATTGTATTGATAACCATGAATTCCCAAGCATTCTCGGGGGAAGGGGTGAGTATGCAGGATGGAAGATTTGGTATCGTAATTTCTCCCAATAAAACGTGATTTGTTATCACGGTTTCCATGACAACCATTTCCAAACACAGTAAACAATTTGTATGTAACTCTTAGGTTTCGTTGTTAAACATAGATTAGTTAGATGGATACATTCTTCACACACACACAAAAAAAAACAAAACATGTTTTAACACTTGCACGTTTTGCAATCATGAATATTTGAAATTTTCAGGGAGTGACCTAATAATGATCAGTTGCCATGGTAACAACACTACTGACCACCCCTCTTTGTATTTTTTTTTTTTTGGCAAATAAACGCATTTCAGTCATATCAAGGTGCCACAAAGGGCTTTTGCAGTCAGCTATCCAACCTGTCCATTGACTTCGCCGATTATGTAAGATAAATACCTACACTCACTATAGCATGTACAATATATATGGGCCTACGCTATACACTCGATTTTTCATTCAAAATGCGCGTCCAGTAAAAATACATCGTCCCATTTAGGAAAACATAAAACGAGTTATCTTTCGCCTTATCTTATAATTTCTTTGCTGCATAAGATATCAGGACATATATTATATTTCGAGAAAATAAAAACTTTTTAATAGATTGATTTAGGTAGCTTAAAAAAAACTTTGAAATATTGGTAGATTTTACAAAGTACAATTTTGAGTAAATCACGGTTTTATGTTTCATTGCGCCATGTATGTGCGTGTAATATTCTACATTCAAATGTATATTAGTCAGGTTTTAAACTTGAAATGGAAGATAACACATTTCTAGTTTGAAAGATGCTTAACAACCATTACTTATTACGATAAAAAAAATAAAGATCGTGATTTTTGACATTCTTTCAAATTTTGGGCTAAAAAAGGCATTTTTCGGCAAAAACGCGCTTGACATCCGGCCGTACGCTAAACTTCAGTATTTTTGCAAGACTTTCAGCTGGGAAACTTAGCATTAACAAATTTTGCCGTCCAAAGTAAAAAAAATCGTCTTGGCTGGCCTACTATATACATGTTGTACCTTCCATTCAATTCTAGATTGGAACTACTTTCTCCATGTTTTCCTCTCTATCTGTCTTTCGGTATATGCAATGCTGAATTTCGTATAGGATATTTTCTGCTGTTGTTTTTATTACTTTTCTAACAAGAATCCGCCTTAGGGCTGGGTTCCACTGCCGATCAAATCTGCTTGATCTGTAGTCCGACAGAGTGTTAAAAAATATTGTGTATAGGAGGAAGCCAAACCAATGTCGATCAAGGTAGATCAATTACATCCAGATCGATTCCGATCGCGTCCTTGTCGAGAGAGATTTGATTGGCAGTGGGAATCCATCGTTTCACATACTTGACTTCATGTATAGTTGCTATTACAGGGCCTACAGTTCGGGACATCGGCAGTCAAACTTTCGTTTTATAGGCCTATACTGATGGTGTTACGCATGCATTGATACATAATAAAAGTATTTCCTTCTTTTGTACGTTAGCGTGGGGACGATTAGTGAAGTTTACCACGATAATAATGAAAGGCTTGACCGTCAAAAGAAAGATGACCCTTTCCCAGGAACAATGAAAGCAGTGTCCAGCTGTCTTGAAAGACACCATCCTAGCGGAACAATACAAGAAGAATCGAAGAAGACACGCTTATTCAACAACACACACAACGAGACATGTTTTATACACAGCTCGCAGAGGGTGCGCTCGCTTGTGAGTTGGGGTATCCCTCTTGCCAACTATGTAAGCCATTTAGTGTAAAATTTCTATGAATTTTGCATACTAATTTTGGTGCAAACACCATACATCACGGATTAGGCCTATGATAACACAAGCAGTTGTGTATATGGGCATATTATTCGCGCTGTTCTACGTCACTGATAGGCAATCACGGGACGGATACACTGATTTGGTCTATCAACAAACATCAATTAGAAAAGCTATCTTTTTCGATTCTCTGATTAGATAGAATGATGTGGAATCGGGTTCTTTAGTGTGATCACTGTAAAGGTAAGATTATAATTATGCCTAACTAAGACTTGACTCATTTCAAAAGAGCGCGTACCCTTATGTGATCCCCAAAATTCATAAAGAAAGGGGGAATGGAGTAGGGGATATAACAGGCTTTACCAAACATGCCAAATGGAGCAGCATCGCGCTGTCGACGATGCTTTTAACACATGTCCGAAATCATTAATTTTCCTTCAAAATATATGCAGCTGAGAGTGATCAATTTCACTAACATAAAAGTCTTAATCTCATTTCGTTCTGTCCCTTCTCTTTCATTAATAGAAACCATAATGATGAACGAGGATTCAAATCCTTAGGTTGTGGCATTTCTATTGCGTTTGACGGTTAAATTGCGGTATTGTGAAGGTTTCCAATTTTTTTCTTTTTTTTTTTTTATTGACGGGACACATAATTCGCTATAATTTAGATCAGCTGTAGAACGCGGGCATCCAATATTGATCATTATTTTAAGAAATATTTGTGAAAGATCGTGAAGATATCTTACGATACTCAAATTTACATAATCATACTATCAAATACCCAACGCCGAAGAGCTCTGCAAACTTCATAGTTGTGTTGATGATATTAAGCGATGGTCTCGCGATAATCATTTGAAATTGAATTCTGTTAAATCGGAATTGTCAGGCGGGCTAGTTTTCTCACAAAAATTTATCTCCCAGTCCGTCAGAGATCTAGGAGTTATGGTAGATAAGCATCTGAACTTAAAAAAACAACAACGAACAAATAGAATAACACACACATTAAGAACTCATGTCGTTCTGCTGCTTCAGGGGTATTTGTAAAAATAAATTATTAATATCCATAAGTTATCGGAGCAGTCTTCCACCGAACGTCTGATTCACGCATTTGTTACTTCTCATCTTGACTACTGCAATTTCCTTCTTGTTGGTCTCCCTGCTTCGAGTATTGCACCAAATTCAAAATTCAAAATACAGCTGCAAGGCTTGTAACCCTGACAAAAACATCTGACCAAATTACTCCAGTTATCCAATCCCTCCACTGGCTCCCCATGCATCAACGTATCCCCTTTAAAATCATCCTTATTGTTTACAAGATAAATATTATGGATTAATCCTACCTCCCTTCCGCTCCTCCACTTCAGCCTGTTCTCTCTCTTCTCTCCAATTATCACGTGGTCCCGCACATACCCGCTATGGTGATATAGGACCTTTTCTGTATTTCCCCACCCCTTTGGAATAAACTCCCTCTCTATATTCGTATAGCTGAAAGTGTTGATAAATTATGTTCAAATCATTGTTGAAAACTTGTCTGCTTACCCAATCCTAATTTTGTTGTTGTTGTTGTTGTTGCTGTTATGTACATAATGCTGCATCTTAATTATACCTCAATATTTTTAATGTATATATCGGGCATCCTTTCTCTTTATAATATTATTGGTGCTGTTCGTTATTCCCAGGTTCGCTATTCCGAAGGGTCATTAATCTGAAACACACAAATTTCCTATACCGAGGTTCGTTAATCCGAAAATGAAAAAGGGTTCGTTAATCCGAACATTGTGGCGTTATTCCGACGGTTCGTTATTCCGGAGATTCGTTAATTCGAAAATGAAATTCGGAATAACGAAGCTTCGGAAAAACGAATCTTCGGACTAAAGAGTCTTGTGAATAACGAACCTTCGGAATAACGAGCTGTTACCAAGATTATTGGGCATTGCGATGCGTTGTAACGTGCTGGATTGTAACATAAAGCAAGAGTAAATAATATGTTAATCTTTCTTAATTGAACAACTTCATGTACATTAAAGTGTAGAGAGTTATATATGCCTACGCATGATCATCTTGATCTCAGTGGCCTCATAATATAATTTAGAAGACATCCCAGCGCAGCTGTAACAAATCTGTTAATCCAAAAAATTACACGAAGGTTCGTCATTCAAAAAGGCGAATTATCTATTTATGCCGAAAAATAAACGTATGGCTCATCCTGCATGATTTAGAAAATGAAATAAAGTCTCATTTACAGTTACAAAATAAGGAGATGTAGTTGAAAATAAAACAAAATGACCGGATTTCACAGCACACTCACCCGAAAGAGGAATACGTATCACACACGAAACCGCTTTCATCAACATTGGAGCATTGTACTATACATGGTGAATGTATGCTTTGCGTGAATCCAGTTTCCGAACACAAAAGCTATACTCTTGATAGCTTAGTCAGTGTCACAGTGAAAGTGACAATTTTGAAAGCCACACTGCTCTGTTTTGCTTATTTTTAATAAGTTGATGAGACTAGTATGTCAAACACATGTTTATTGGACTGCAACCAGGAGTAAACACCTGTATTGTGTATGAGTAGTGCCATTGATGGTGAACATGCTCAAGTGCCATTGATGGTGAAACTAATTAACATGATAATGATTGAAACCTGTATGTCAGTGTAGTGAAGTCCACACTACACAGTATAGAGACTTAGTAATGCAGGTGTATTGAGAACTGGTTCTGGCTGGTTTGAGGTTGGCCATTTAGTTGTATCTTGGTAGAGGAGTGTTTTAGAAGGAGCCAGACACACCCTAGCTGCCATGTTGAGTGGACAGAGTCCTTCAGAGCTGTCACACGTTACAGTCTACTTTGCAACATGCAGTAATTGGTCTGAGAAGTTTGATTTAAGCAGCTGTAAACTACTGCACAGGGTTGAGGAAGGCTGCTAACCTGTCAGCAGAGTTGGAGCTGGTTTTGCAGTTTGTAAGCTGTATTCGAGCAAATTTTGGTCACCATCGGTGAGTTTTATCTTGACTTTGTTCTTCACTAGAAACAATGGAGTTCAAGGTGAAAAACAATGAATTTATAAGTGAATGTACAAGTGACAAATATTAAAGGTCGTATATGAAAGGTGAAGACTGTTACTGTTGTGAACTGCACTTATGTAAGTACAAAGTAAACTGAGAAGACTGGAGTTCAGCCTTGCAGTGAGAACAGGTATTCACCTCATATTGACAAGGTCAGATGAAGTATTTGACATTTTTAGACAAACCTCATGTTAGTAGAATTCAAGAATACGTGTAATTTTGCTGTCCATTTTTGTATGTCAAATTTAAATGTGAAAAGGTGAGGTAGGAATAATCTCATTGGTTGGTCATAAAATTTTGATGTATCGTTGTGGGTTTTTAGACTGAATGTCATTGCTGGGGACTTTAAAATGCCCATTAGTGCAATGCTTATTTTACCTAAGTGTATCTCATTGTGAATGACAAAACTATAAGGCATTTTGGTAGGAAATGTGTTTGGAATTATGACTATCATTATTATAGATGGCACTAAGGGCGGAACACAAGTTTCCGTGTCGCACTACGGACTGGACTGGAGTTTGAGTGATGCACCTAAGCTGCTGGAACAGCATGGCCTTGCGTCTCCATGTTGCTGAGACAACGTGCATGTGAGGTCCGACGCGTTACCGCGATAGCCACCTCGCGTTGGCAGTGAGAGTCGCGTGGTTACATCGCCAGTTAGCGAGACTAATGGACACGTCAATAGACTTACAGAGGCCGGATCATGGTGATGTATACATTCGATACAAATTCGCATTTGAGAGCAGAAGGAGTCTGACAAACTTTTAAAGACTAGTAGTGAGATGAGATACACTGAAATACACCGAGAGATATTTGATTGTACCTATTGAGACCCAGGTTGTTGTGAAAGTTTCAAGTGGTTCATAAGTATGAAATATCGGTACCGTATCAAAATTTCCAGATGTAACATTGGTCAGTATTGAGTTGAACTATAAAATGTATGATGCATTCAGGTCAAGTCTGTTTCAGGTAAATCAATGGAGAATGTGGCTTGAAGTGTGATGATTGGGTTTAAGACCTAACTGAGAGTATGAAGTAAGATGTGACAGTGATTCTGAGCCAGAATTAGCAAATTTTCAGGACAAGTCAATTCAGGACTGTCAAGTGAGTGTGGTAGCCCTGTTTGGTGGGCACGATATAGATAGCGGACGTGAAGAGATAGAGTTTTAGATGTCAGGTAAGATTAGGACCTGGACACTTTGGTGAATTTTGATTGACTCAGAATCAGAGAGGTCGCACAGAGTCAAGTCAGGACTTGCTGTGGGCCAGAGGTAAAGCCAACCTTATTTGTTTAACAGAAACAGCAGCGCATATGACCTGTATACATGAGACGGAATTTAAGTAAAGGGAAGTCAATTTGTGAATTAAGTTTGAATTTCTTAAGTGAGGTTAGGTCAGTGACCTTTGAGTGGAATGGTTTGAAGTCAAGGCAGTGTCAACTGATACGTTTATTTTCTAAGGGGTTGATGCCGTCTTAAACAGTAACAGTGAGATTTTGATATTGACTCTTACAGTGGGTCAATTTTTGGGATTTAGAGATTTGACTGGACGAGTTTGTTATAGAAATGGATTGACTGGTCAAATAATCTTTTGTATGTGAACCGAATTTTATTGGAAATAAACCTTGAGAGGTAACTGTACACGGCATGTGTGAAGCTATCCTTATTTGAGTAAACCCACGTGACAGTCAGGAGAGCACAATTGACTGAAAAAAAAAATCATATCAATGAGATACTTCAACAGACTAAATAGAGAAATCACAGGCCTGCTTCTTAAAGAGTAAGTATTGATATTATACGCTCGATATAATCAGTGCTCCACTGTGAATCGAGCGTAAAATACAGTTTTGGTTATTGCTGAAAGCAAAACAGAAGAACACTTCGAATCGCAGCGTTTATGATTATATCATTATGCTTTACTTTAATGTAGCTTGTAGATACATGCATAGTACTTCCCGTGTCCGAGGCACTCGGATAGAGGTCATGAACTTCATGTCCAGTTTTATCATTTTTAGTATGTCAGTGTAGTTCATTCTTTTAATGCTAGATTTCATCAGTCCCCCCCCCCCCCCCATGCTGAGTCTGATATATCAATACCCGCCTTCACATGTGCAAAATAGCGCGTTATTGAACATGCTCCAATACTCGAGGTGTTTTTTCCCAACTTCTCAGACAAAAGAGCGTACACGCGAGGATTGTACACTTTTTGGTTCAGACGCTCCAGCCACCCTCGGAAACTTGAGTTTTTTTGTTTTTTTGTTTTTTGTTTTTTTGTTTGTTTGTTTTTTTTTTTTGCAACCGTTCACACGTACAGAAAATAACCCGCTAATTGCCAATCGATGAAACTATTGTTCTTGTGCCTCACAGTGGTATGGAGAGCACGCTGTTGTTAATGATGGGAATAAAAGAACTCAATCAAGTTTCTAAACCCGACCGTTCAAGTACTGCCGGGGCAAATACCGCGCTCATTCAGAAAAATCAGCAAGATTTCTGAGGTTATGCATCGCGCTACTGGTTCGCACTAATTTTCTGTTGTTTGTGTTTGTGTGTGTGTGTGTGTGTGTGTGTGTGTGTGTGTGTCGACATGTGCAAAAGACTGGAGTTTCCTAAAGGGTAACAAAAATTGAGTTCTGTAACATGCTAATTTGTGTACGTGTGAACCCCCTATTACAGGTATGTTGTAAGACTTTTGTTGGACTTTCCTACAAAAGGAGGTTTGATTCTAGCCTGCTCGCTTGCTGTGTTCTATCATTTATTTTGCAGTAACGTGTCTGTTTGTATTGCTGGTATGCCATACGGAATATTGTACCATGGGGACCGTTTCATGAAACTTTTTGTCAGTGATTTACACTGACAACTGTTAAGAGCTACTGAAATCCTTGCGTCTGATTGGCTGATAGCAAATTTGTCGGTGAAAACCTCCGACGAACTCGTTGATGAAACGCCCCCCCCCCCCCCGGTTGATCTACTTTGCGATTCGTTTGCTTTGTATACGCCCTTGAACGGGTGGCGGTTTTTCCTCTCTCTCTCTCTCTCTTTCTCTCTCTCATGTCATGATGATGATAGTCGTGTATTGAATGTTATAGGATATGACTAAAACTGATCTGAATAGCAATGGTGATGACAATTACTACTGCTGGCATAAGTGACAGCTTTAATGAACAGATGTTTCCTTGTTCTGATTTCACCTCTCCCTCATTTCTCACTCTTGTTTGCCCCCTCCCATGAATGATAAAAACAACAACAACACCAACAACAACAACAACAACAACAACAACAACAACAACAACAACAGACTTAACCGCACAACAAGTCAGATAAATGCGTGCTGGCAACCAGAGATCTACGTGACACGTATCTTTTAGGTTGAAACTAACTTAATGGCCATGACAAATCATATCAGAGGAAACAATGGCAGAAGAAAAAAGGCTGACAACCTTTCTAGTGTAAATTTCTGCGAAAACAGGTGGCAAAAAAAAAGGCGCGCACTGCAACTATTTCAGGTTATAAGCAGTCAGTAAACCGACCGAACGGCATAATTCTATTAAAATGTCGCCTTATCTTGGCTTCTTTAACAGTAAAAAAAACCACACGTTGAACAGTATTGGTGTATTACACATTAATGTTAACACTAAAACAAAACAAAGGGGTTTTTCGTCGCTTCATACTTACAATCGAATCACGTGTCAAAAAAAAAAAAATAATGATAATATACAAAAGGTCCCGAATGCCGAAGAAAATATCGCTTTCCTAGATGGCGCTGCAACAAGCTGAAGTTTATAGTGTAAGAGCTATACCTACCCAATTACACAACAGTAGGCCTACATAATATCATGGCAACATATATTGAAACTTCTTCCGATCTCACACTCATAAAATCTGCGTACCACTGCGTGTGAAAATTAGAATAAACATAACGGACATATCAACTGAGAAGTCCCTCTAGATACTTCTTCCCGACTTGGCGATCATCAGATCGCCAAGTAAAAGACGTGACTATTAATTAATTTGTATCGAATGTAAACTGTTTACTGTAATCGAAAAACACTATACGGAGTGCCTCCTCCGTTTATTGTCTTTGCCGTAACCATGTAGCTACTACGAAACCAAACAAGAAGCACGCATGGACGGCGCGTTTCATTGACTTGATAACCACGTGTTTCGCACTTCGGCACATATTGCACTGCGTGAAACGTAGCGATTACCGTACTTGTGGCGGACTTACTGACTTTGGTCAAGGAATGAAAATGGAATACATTAAAAAAATATTATGATATTGAAATACCGACATCATGAAAATGTTTGGAAACGACGAATGATTATGGAGTATAGAAATGAAAATGCCAAACAAAGATTTTCATTCGCTCATAGGGAAGCTCTCTAGAAGAGATGAAAGCATCTCCCCTCGTATGGCAGTATAAGTTTCCCCAACAAGCTGAGGTTAGTGAGGTATACACCAGGGCTCGACACTAACGGTGGCTCGGTGGACCGGGGCCACCAAAAACGCACGTCGGGCCACCAAAAAAAGTCGGATGTTTGCCTTTACTTTTGGAAATGGACTGCGGTAACAGTCGACTCCGTATAAGATGCTGAAATAAATGTCAGATGTTTTTATTTTTGGAAATGAATAACGGTAATATTCGACTCCGTACGGTACTAAAATAAATGTCGGATGTTTGCTTATACCAAGGATGCTTATACTTTTGGATTTGAATAACGGTAAGATTCAGCTCCGTACGGTGCTAAAATTAATGTCCGAAATTCGATTTTGCGTTCGGAAATGAATAACAGTAATATTCGACTCCGTACGGTGATTAAATAAATATCGCATGTTTGCTTTGACGTTCGGAAATGACTACTAATGATATACAACTCCGCACGATGATCTAAATGCCGGATATTTGCTTATGCGTTCGAAAGTAAATAGCAATAACATTCAGCTCTGAAAGATGTTAATATAAGTGTCGGAAATTTGCTTTGACGTTCGGAAATGAATAACAATGATATTCAACTCCGTACGATGATAAAATAAATGCCGGATGTTTTCTTTCAAGCTCTGGACTTGTGGAAAGATAATAATGTACGTTCATCACTTTTTTTTTCATGATTCATTCAAGAATTTCGGGAGTCTGATAGCCATCGGATCTCGTTACGATGTTTTTGTATTGTTTACAGACAAGTATGGCAAACATAAGAACAAGGCTTCATAGAAGATGAATTACCCTGGTGGCAATCATTGAACGACAATTTCAATTCAATGGGCAATCGTCGGGACCACTCGCGATGTTAGAAAAAATAAACACCTCAGCATCGAGCAATTTCTATTATTGAATGAGCAATCGTCGGGACGATGTGCGACGTTTCAAACTCATACCAAACGGTGATTTAAGTTCAATAGGCAAGCCTAGGGACAATGCGCGACGCTTTAACATTACTAAACGCATCTCTGACCAGTGATTCAAGTTGAATGGACAATCGTCGGGACGATAAGTGCGACGTTTGAACAATTATGGATTAACAAACTCGCCACGGAACGGTGATTTAAATTCAATGGTCAATCGTCGGGACGATGAGCGACGCGAAACCATCACAAACCTTTACAAAACGGTTAGTCAAGTTGAATACGCAGTCGTCGGGGACGATGTGCGACGTTTGAACAATCACTGAAACGCTTCGCCGATCGACAAAAGACCTCCTTAATTGATTAGTCGCGACGAAAAGAGACGACTTCGTTCCGACTCGTCGGAACCATCTTTTGTTGATATTTATAATGAGCCAAAAAGAGCGCAGTAATGTGCACATGAGGCCCAAAATTTGGATCGTCGGGGACGATTGGCGACGATCTTTTGTCTCATATCGTCGCGACGAAGATATCTCCCTAACACAGTTTTTCTGTTGTGCCTTAATAAGGAAATAATAAATCAGGAGTACATTTAAAACTGTCACTTCATCATGTTTGGTTGGTATCACATTTAAATTCCTGTGTGTTCCACAGACAATAACGGATGGAACAGAGTACATAAAATGATTGTAAATTTTCAAAGTTTGCTTGCATTCTTAGTTTATATTTTCCATTGATTATTTCAGTGCGTCAGAAACATAACATTTTACAATCTTACATAAATATTTAAAGTGAAATGAGAAAACATGTTTCCACAACAAATGCCTTTATTCGCAAATAAGATTTGCAGTAAATGTATGGCCTAGGTGTATGTGTTCGTGTTTGACTATTCCTTATGGTAACGTTTGAATTAAGGTTTTTACCAGCTTCCAAAGCAGTGAAGAAAGTGAAGAGTGTGTAAAAGGTTTTAAAGAAATGACTAAGGGCACTCTGAGACACACCTAATCACACTATACTACAAAATGTTTTCTAGAAAAGCTGTTATAAATACAATTTCCATTCTTTTGATGATCTCAAATTTTAGAATACCGTAGAAGAACTGCACTTTCATAAAATATTACAAAGTCATGATTTACTATGCTGATCCATTTCATCTTTTTTAGTTCCCACACAAAATCAGGGCGTGCGACCTTTGGTTGGATTTGTGATGCACGGAACGTGTATAAAGTCGCACACACTGATTTTGCGTGAGGACTGGTAATAAGTGAAATGGGTTAAACCTGCCAATCTTGACTTTTTAATATTTTCTGAAAGAGCAAGTCTTCTTTTACATTATACTAAAATCTGAGGTCATAAAACGGGAGGAAAAGTGTGTTTTTAAGCAGTTTATCTCGATTTTTTTTTTTGGTAGAATAGTGTGATGAGGTGTGTCTTTATAGTCCATGGGCCAAGACCAGATTTTTACGATATTGGTACCAATTAAAGGGACAAATTATGCTTATTCATTTTGAAATGGTATGTATCTGTAGATGATATTTTGCTATGATAGCAATTCCACAGAAGTAGCTTAGTCTCAGTATCAGCCGTTAACCCTCATAACTCAAAATACCTTTTTTAAACTGTCAACCATGGAGGGCACAATCCGCTCCCTCTATGATTTCAATATTTTCCAATCAATTGCTCTGAAATGTGGCACAAATGTAAATCAAGACATACTCTACAAAATGGCACCATCAAAACTTTTCTTGAAAACCACAAAGGGGAAGTAATTTGTCAAAATACAAAGAGAATTCCATTAAACAATATCTAATTAACTAATTTTAAGACATATGTCGGGCCGTTAAGGCGAAATTGCAACTAGTTTTGCTGTTGATTTCTATCTAGACATATTAAGACACATTTGAACTTCATTTCAACCTTTTCGGAGCATTTACAGGTCCAAATCTTAAGAAAATGGTGCTCACCACGGAAAAAATCAACACAAAACACAAGAGGGCGCTGTAGCTTTTTCAAGCATAATATTGAATACTTCCTTTAAAAGTATATAATTTTATTAATTTATGTTGTGAATACATAAAATGATAAGTAACAAGAAACTAAAAAGGGGTCAAAATGTGAAACGGAACTTGGTTATGTTTATTTGTTGCCATGGTAACCAAAATACTTTAACACTAATTAAACATAATTATCTTATACAACATTTGATATGCGTAATAAGTTTCGGGAAACGACATCAAATTTGGAGGTGATCAGACAAGATACCAAACTTATAGTGAGCAAAATTTAATTTTCAGTATCAGCGGAACACCTCCCTCTCCAAATTTTTGCTATTTTGGAGATAATAACAATTCATCCACTGTCACATTTAACAAATGCGACTCAGGGCATCCCCATTCCACACACGCGAGCTGTTGCATTCTTCGTGTTCTTACAGTTGTTATTCAACTATGCGATCAACACTTTGGGGAATATCTAGGGGGAAAGAGTGAAAAAAAAAAAAAAACACCTGCATTTCAAACCACACTATCAATGGCGAAATTGTATCTGTCACCTTTTGTTAAAATCGTGATTACTATATTCGTAATCAAATAATTCTGTACTACTCCAAATAATCAGAACCACTATCAGCACCAACATTTCGATATCATTTTGACATAGACACCTCAACAAACAACTCCCAAGTACCAACATGCCAACAGCGAGATATCTACATATTCAGCAAAATTAAGAGCGCAACGAGAGATAGCAAAACATAATTCTTAATACTAATAATTCTGCAAAACGGGTGAGTTAATGTTACTAGATATACGAAACACTCTTTAGAGCAAATTTACTTCGACACTTAATGGAAAGGATAAAGTGACAGGAAATAGGATAGATAGTGCCATGATAATCATACCAAAAGATATACAAAAAAACGAACATTAATTCTAATTCAAACAAACTAATGAGCAAACACAAAATAGGCACGCAGATGTACTATATTATGGGCGTTAATCGAAAAGAGAGAGTTTTGGGGCGGCTTTGTACTTCTGTTTTGTTTTTATTGGTCACCGTCATGCAACTTCAGAAAGTCAGCAAGCCTCGATATATTACTGGGGAGTAGCAAATTAATGTCCGCAAATGCAAATAGAGCAAATTAGTGTTTGTTGCAGAGTATTTGTCAGAATTTTCAGAGCAACTGCATTTTGGTGGAGTTTTATAAGTCTGGAAGAGGGAAGAATTATTATAACGATCCCCTCTGGCACAAGGTATAAAAAAAAAAATCCAAGTAGATACCGAGAAACAATAGAATTGCTAAATCGAAATTGCTTTGCTCCTTGCCATGCGTCATGCGTGAGTTGCGTGAAGCACAATTAACAACCCCCCCCCCCCCCAAAAAAAAAAAAGGATAATTTCTTTAATTGTTGAATGACTTACTCAATATCTGATAAATCATTGGAAAACGTGATGTCCAAGTAAAAAAAAAAACAGTCTGGTTTGGGGGTAAAAGTCTAGGAATGGGAATGGGCAAAACCCTCCAATTCCCTTGCTGTATACAACCCTTAGGGTACGACCGCGGTCATTTGCTGCATGGTATCAAATCTGCAAATACCTTGTTTGACGCTGTAATCTAACTTTATATATATATATATATATATATATATATATATATATATATATATATAATAAAATTTACATCAGTACTCTCTTCCGCTCTGTATGATCTTGTCATTTTGAACTGCCATCTTTATTGTGATTGTACTCCATAATTACAATTTTCATTGTTCTTTCAAACAATAAATTCAATATCACTTATCTTATTAGAATAAGGTGTAAGCCTTGATTAATCTATGTCTTAAATATTCATTGATACAATAGTCACTCATTCAGATGTAGCCCTTGAATTGGCTATAAAACGGTATGAAAACAACCTTAAAGTGTTAGTTCTTGCTCGGCAAAAGATATGAAAATATGCACAGTGGAATGTAGCAATTTATCGTAGAAATAAATTTCCATGGGTATTTTAGCGAGAAAATGAATGGCAATGAATAATAAGAAAATACCGTTTTGCGGTACCGTCTCCTGTTCCATACAATTTTTCCTACATAAAGAGAGGTACCATGTAGAACAGCATTTGGATATGGTAGCGGCTGCTTTGAGCGTAGACTATACTCCACAGAGGGATACACCGTGTTCAAAACAGCGCGCTCCGTAGAGACCGTGCTTTATCGTTCTGTGTATAGTCTCGGTTCAGACGCGCGGGCTGATTATTAAAGCCCAGAAGGCATTGATTAAAGACTACATTTTTCATGACTAAGCTACTCATTTGGAATTGCTATCATAGTTTGATACACTTATATATCCCTAACAAACAAAACGGCACCACAAAGGTTTTGTCCCTTTTAGTGGTACCAATATCTGACCTGGCCCATGGACTATTAGAGTTCCTTTTTCATTTCTGAAAAACCTTATACACACTCTTCACTTTCAACTCTAAAAACTTTTGAAAGAATAGTGCTACTGCTTTGAAAGTTTACATTAATTATGGACAGAATGTGTATAATGAGGCATGCTAAATTTCAGTATAATCTGATAATCGCTTCATTATTGTTACTCGGGTGGTTTACTTCCTGATTTTTGTCTCATGTGTTCTCAGTTCACACTTTTCCTGAGTTTGTGCTTTCTTTCCAATATTTAGATAGATTAGTAGAGTATATTTGATTTCAGTTATACATCACTTTAAAGCTTAAAGTCTTCTCTTTCAGAATATAGTCTTAACTAAGAATTCATATCTGGCGACTTTTTTGTTTGTTTTGCGGTTCAGGGTCATACCCGTTAATGTGACGACGAACCTGGATTAACTACTTTTTTTTTTGATAAATATTGAATTAGAGTAATGTTTTGCCTGGTAATAATGCAATTGCATATATATTGGAACACATTTTGCTCGTGTTTTTTTTTTCAACATAAGGACGTTGTCAAACAACCGTATTTCGGAAATTAAGCGTTTGGCGTTCAGTGGCTTGGACCTCCTGCTCTTGTAAGTATTCGTAATCTGGAAACTACATTATTGATTTTCATGTTTTCATTGGTTTTCTGAGCAAGTCGGTGTCAATTCGTTACACGGCGTATCATTTACACGCTATATCTACCCTTCATCCAAATATCGGCATTTTCCTCATGATTTGCTTGTTTTTACCATTTGACATAGTTTCGTGTTTACTACAGCATATGAAAGCGTGTTTGCTTGTTTTTTTGTTTTTTTTTTGTATTCCTTTCATTTTGAACCTGTTCGCATATCAGTGCTGAACATAAAACAACAAATTGAGATATCTCAAACATTAGAAATATTGAAGTTTTCAATTTATTATGGTAATTTGAATGCCAGTAATGCATAAAATTGGAATCCAAACAGTCATTTGAATTTTTTAAGTTAGAGTTATTCCAGTTAGCGTTTTCTTCCAACAATCACAATGATTTTCACAGTGGAATGTGTTTAGTAATTGACCAAATGAATTTACCGTGGGCCTATATGCCCGTTTTCCTTTGAATACAGAGATCTTTCGGACAATCTTATTCAAATTATCAGCGGATTGGAGTTTGATGGTGTCAAACGAATTTCCTGGTTGTAAGTATTACGTAAATATCTTTGAAATGATTATAAGCAGTACCTTACATGGTGTATGTAATTCATATGAAGCCCCCTTATAACTGTTCATTTTGTTTCGTGTTGTTCTCTATTCTTCACCATGAAATATTCATCATTGCAGATTTGAGAGTCTACACTTTTTTATATATACATGAAAAGCGGGACACATCGAAGAGGATCCGGGGTTTTGTTTATGCGTTTGGTATGTCAGATATAAAATTCCACCTGTTGTTAGAATAAAATGACGAACTACGATCATGTACTAAGCAATAAACAAACGCTTAACTCTTTATGTGTCACGTTCGCACGTCCGGCTCAGTCGACGGCTTGCCAACTTCGCATATTCTGCTCAACAAACAAAGCCGCCAAAACCGATCGATAAATCGCTAATTACTTCTAATCCCGCGGCACAATGAAACCGTTTTCGTGCTTTTGTTCCTATCATATACGGCTTGCATTCTATGTGGTGATTGACTATCAAGCGGTGTTCCCAACTAGATTTGCTCGTATATTCCAAGTTTCTGTCACGGTTTTATGTGCAAAAGTCATGCCTTTACAGTAATGTAGCAACTGGTCATTCAAAAGAAACAAAAAAGAAAATAGATTAGTCATACAATTCATATCGAAACAAAGTTTGGCATTCCTCTTTAACTTTGCCTACTATTATGCCGATCTTAACAGAAATGTGTAGAGGTTATACAAATGAGAAAAACAGAATTATCTCTCACAGCATGACTACCTTCGTGCCTCGGAATAACGTGGCACACAGGGGGTTTCACTATGGCACATAAAGAGTTAAGAAGACAAGAAAAAAATATAACTGTTTCGCATGTATTGTCTTTTTTTTCCAACGTAAGGTTCCTTTTGCGGAATAACATTTCCTCATTCGACTTCAGCGCCTCTAAAAGCCTTATGCTGGAAGTATTGTAAGTATCCCAGCTGTTTTTTTTTTTTTCATCAGTGTAAGATTCGTATATATTGAGCTTTTTTTTCTTCAAATTATGTAGTCAATAAATGATAAATACTTTATAAAGGATTTACCCAAAAAGAATAAACAAAACCACTATATTTCAAAGTTGGATTCCACATATTGCTACTTTTACGTAAAAAAACCCAAAACAAAACAAAACATCTCTGGACAGTTTGAAGAAGCACGGTGATTTTAAGGATTGATCCTAAGCTGTATAATTGTCTTGTTTTACGTGTACACGAATCTTAGAATACTACGCATTTAAAAAGCCTAATAAATGTTGTTGTTTTTATTTGCGAACTTAAACTCTAGAATCCATCAGGCTGGCTCTGCTACAAATTTTCTAACGATAAATACGCAGCAGAAATGCAGCAGAAAGTATACTATATTTGAAGAGTTCGGTTTCAAAAGATACTACATCCATAATTTCAAGTTCTGAGTAAAAACATGATTTTTTGATTATCATATTTACAAGTTCAGACTGGAATGATATTTCCCCTTTATACCTATTATACTGCTAAATGATACAATACTTAACTACCACTCTCTAAGAAAATCCAGGTCCATACATTTATCTTTAGTGAATTAACCATTTTTATATTTTCGTGGATCTATTACCTTCTGAAACCGAAACCTGATGTAGTACCTTTTGAAACCGAAATTTCATATACCAGAGATATATCCAGTGTGATGTTATGACATGTTTCAAGGATTTTTTTTTCCAGCAATGGTGTTGATGGGAATGGGATACGAGGTCAAGGGAGACTAGGTAATTGACAATGCCCTGCCCTATTTAGCAGGAAGAAAAACAAACCAATGTGCACAGCGTAAACGGTTATAGATGGGGAGGGGTCACAATATCTCACCAGGTGATTTCTCTCTTTCCTTTTCTCCTTACACTGTTTTTCTCTCTCGAGATTTATCTCATGATCTCTTTTCTTTTTCTTCCTTGTATTATTTTTTGGTTATTTTTCTCTCTGTGAATTCTCCCTACACGTGGGTCAAGAATACTGCATTCGTTATCTTTTTTTTCTGCATTTTTTTCAATGGAAATTCGAAAAGAAAAGGTGGAAAAGCAGCATCTGAATGTGCTATATATTCTCAACGCTGTAATTAAATTCATTACATAAATTTCACTCTGGTATGTTCTTTATCAGGTAATGTAGATGAATCTGATAATCTAAAAGCTGATAAAACCAAGACCGTCGATGAGTAATTATGACGACCTATGCTAAACGCACATTTGGTATTACTTTTGTGACGTTGTATAAGTAAAAGGTGTCATTTACAAGAATGAATATGGATCTAGTGTTCAAAGCTTCATGCTACTACGTACTTTCCCGTCCTGGTACTTTACATTATGCACGTATAGAATAACACCGCACACCCACAGGTAAAACACAGTTGGTAGGGATGTCAGAATTTCATGCCATTGTAGATATTTAACAAAGTAACTTTGCTTTCAGACTAGTTGTCACACACTTATTAGGAGTGAAACCATTTATATAAGGCACAGTCTATACCTACAATGTGTTTGTACTTAATTCTGGGGACAATTTATGGTTCAAACTCAACACCCTAGCAGAACGCACAGTACCGGTAACTATTAAACCAGAAAATGCAGTACGTGGGCCACATGAAAGTCGCGTAATTTCTGCAGTCTTTCCGCCGTTTCCCCTTTGCTCTTGTTTACTGCTTTTAATTCCTGATCATTCTCTTGGGATGGTTTGTTTTGTCAATTAGTTCTCCTTCATTTTCCCAAATTGCTTGATCAAAATGCGATGCGTTTTCAAGATATTTGTCAGATTTGTGTTGTGATTTTAACAGTAAGCCAAAAAGCCAAAGGTCAACTTCTATTGTTTACAGATTAAGTCAGTAGACAATGGTAGAGGGTCAAGACAATGCTGCTCTCTGATTGGTCAATTTCCCAATGATGTAATTGGAGTGGATGTAGTGCCTTTTGAAAATCAAATAAAATGGATGTAGTACCTTATGAAACCGAACTGATTTTTAGATGTAATTCTTAAACAGTTTCTGGTTGGAAATTCAGCTTTTCGCTAGTATAGGTGTAAAAGGGTCCTAAAAATGAGTACCTCAAGACCAAAAAGTGGATTTGATGGAAAATGGAAGTAGTAACTTTTGCAACTGAGCTCTTCAATTGTCTCTGCTGTATCATACGATGATTGCTCCATTTTCAGTTCATTGAATAAGGTAATGAAATAAAAGTTTTGTACTGATTTATAAAAATAGAATGTAAAAATTAGGGTAAAGTGTTAATGTCTAACAGCAAGTTGTTTTTTTTTTCTCTTGAAATTGCACATAGTGACTCATTCTACTTTAATCGAATTGAAATACAGGGATATGTCGCAAAACTGCATTACGTCACTACCGAGCGCAGCATTCAAGGGGGTGGACAGTGCTCTAATGCTGTAAGTGAGCCTGATTGCTTGATTCATTTTTTTTTTCATATCCAAGCACAGAACAAAACTGTGTGCATGAAAATAACGTTTGCACAACATTATACATCATAATAGAATTATGTAAAAGCTAAAACTTACAAGAAATCCGTCAATCTGTGCCTATTGAATAGGAAGATGGTCTTCTGCATTTCAATTTTCTGTAAATATTATTCAAAGTGTTTGCTCTGTCACTTCACCTTCGATATGACATGGCTTTATGTCCTTACTTTTTTTTTTCGTACGATTGTATCCCGTATAATGTATATTGACAAAATAAGATTCATATAATTATGTCAACTCTTTGGTAGTATTTGTTATTCTGTACTGAAAATGAAATGCATTAATAAAGCTGAACTGAAGTGAAGAACCAAACTAATTATTGTTATAGGACGTTTAAACCTGTAAAATCTTGAATGTTGGATTATGCATGGATGATCCCTGCTAGAAACCACGCAAACACACACACACACACACACACACACAGTATCCCACAGTGTGTTCACACTGTATTTACATAGTCGACTATGTAACAGTGTAATTTAACAGTGTGAAGATTATTTCACTATGGACTGTGGTGTGGTTTTTCACAGGGTATTCATATAGTAATGTTCTGTGTTACAGTGTGAATTGATCAATCACAAAGTGAACTGATGATTCACATTGTGTTCACACTGTTGAAACGCTCGAATTTACCAGTGTGAAGAGATGTCACACTGTGTTCACAATGTGTTTAACATCGTTTTTCACATTTTAGGATATTGTGTTCTTTCCAGCAGGAAGAAGCCTGCACATCAGGATAGCGGAATGCTTTAAAAGATGATTTGTCGAATTAAACTAATTTGTTTTCTTTCGTGTCTTCTTTTCAACAGTTCTCTTGGAGACAATGATATAACAGAAATCGAGCCAGAAGCATTCCACGGTCTTAGCAGACTCTTGGTTCTGTACGTACCACAGCCAATGATTTCGACCCTCTTTAAATCATTATTAAAAAAAATAATCACATGCATACATACACACAAACAAGCACACACACGCACACACACACACATCTCTCTCTCTCTCTCTCTATATATATATATATATATATATATATATGACCGTGCATCACAAAACGAACAAAATATCGCAGCCCTTGATTTTGCGTGGGAACCTCAAATAGGGGAAGCAGGTCAGCCAATCCAATCTTGGTTTATATTATACAATACATAGTCGGGGCCAGGGCAGCCATGGGGGCTGTGTGGGCTCGGGCCACCACCCTTTTTGTGCACCATACAAAGGAATACATAAGGTGTCGTCACTTCGGGCCCCCACACTGTTTTTAATCCGGAAGTACGTGAGTGGCACTAAAATAAAAATAAGTAGGGATCTTGAAGTATGGTTGCGGTAAGGTTATGTTTTTTCTCTGAAGGCCTTTTTTTTTTTCTTTTTGAAAGATAGATACTTTATTTTCTGCAAATCAATATATACATAGATTGAATAATCGTGTACATGGGAAACATACAAAGTATATTTGAAACAGAGTCGTTTGACTTGCATAAATAACGAAATAAAAGGAAATTAATGATATTACAGTATGCATGTCTATGCAGCTGGGATTACAATAACAATATTATATTTAAGAAGTAATAATGCAGAGGGCCGCCATTGTAAGCATTGCTTGAAAAGCGTTCACTTTTACTTAACAGCTGAAGAAACCCGGAGGTGGACGGGTAGAGATGAGCTGAGGACCTTTTTTTTTTTTTTCTTTTGCTTGTCAGCTGAAGAAACCCGGAAGTGGACGGGGAGAGGAGATGAGCCTTTGTTTGTTTGCTTGTTTTTTTTTGCTTGTTAGCTCATGAAACCCGGAAGTGGGCCCCCACACTTTTGAAAACACTGCGCCGGCCCTGATATATACATAATATATATATATATATATATATATATATATATATATATATATATATAAATATATATATATATATTATATATATATATATATATATATATTCACAAGTGTTTAATTGTTTTATGCAATCGATTTACGTCCCATATAAGTACCCCGTAATTACATAAAGAAAATGTGCATCGGAAAGATCTTCGTGTCCAAACTGCAACTAATGTTCAAGGAATTAGTATAAAATTATGGGGGAATTTGGGTAGATTTAACATTCTTTGGAATGACGATGTTATCACTAGGATGTAAAACACGTAACTATTGTTTAAATGAGTAGTTTCTGTGACTTTGTGTATGTTTGGTTTTTTTTTTTCAGTGATGATTTGTTATCTCTACGCATCCTCCTCCTGTTTCCTCCATTTCTCTTACGATATATTGTTTCTTATGCTAAAAAAAAAAATAGAAAAATAATATTCAATGATAAAGTCAATTGTGTCCCATCTTTACAAGGCTAGAAATGCCAGTCTCTCCTCACTGCGATCTGAAAGTACTGTCAAGCATAAAAACTGTCTTGATGAAATACCTTTTGAGATAAGACCGCTAAGAGCCCGACAGCGCGAGGCGCAACCCCACTCAGCTGGGCTCTCTCCACCTTGACAAAGGGCTACCCCTTCCCACTCTCTCTACCATTTCTCCTCAATTTATCGACTTCCTTGGTATTTAATGTCACCACGTAATGGAATAGAATAACCAGACGAAGAAAACAATTGATTTAAAAAGATCTAAAACATTACGAACACCTTCTTACATCTCTTAGCCTCACACTCCTTCTCTGCATATAACGCAAAATATTCTTCTTTTTTTTTCACAGTGATATTGCGGGCAACAATCTCATTGAAATAAAAGGAGAACTGTTTGATCATTCCAGCGGATTAATGATGTTGTAAGTTTTTGTTTTCTTCGTCTTTGTGTGTTTTATTTGACATTATTATACGGTATCTGCAGTTTAATTGTACATCGTATGGGATAATTGTAGAATAGAGACCTTATCGACTCATCAAAATATCTGTTAACAATAAGGAGAAACTTTCACGCGCATTTATGTGAGAATTTCAAAATCGGGTAAGACGGAGTCTGATTTCATCATTATGAATGACTCTCTCCCAATTAACATTCTTTTCACCTTTTTTTAAATCAAATCATAGCTACACATTGTAATGGAAAGATTTTGAAAGAGGCTTTACAGTTGTCAAATAAATATCGGAAAATAATATTTTTTTCCTGTCGTCATTGTTGATCTCGTTATGAATAATACATTCATCCACGAAATTGTCTTTATGAGCAGTGTTTCATGCGCAATGATTTTTCTTTCCTCTATGACAGGAATCTGTCCAATAACTTGAAAGCAGCAATAAAAGGACACGCATTCGATAATCTGAGAAATCTATTGCTTTTGTGAGTATATATGAAGGACATAACCTCACGAAGGGGAAAGTAATGCTTTGCTCTATGTTTACTGGAATTTTTTTTTTTTACCTAAATTGTTTTTTTTTTTTCTAAACATTGTCATTGTTGCATGCGTATGGACTGTCTCTTCTTATGATATGTGTGATCCTGCCACACAAAACCTTCGAATATTTTCCCAGGTTAATTTTCCAAAAGGTCTGAAGCTTAAAAGTTTGGTCCACTTCGACTGTTTAGGGTTTTGTGTGTTTTGAATTTGGAAGCATAAGATTTAAAAGAGCAATATTTTCTTTCTTTCAGGAAAGCATTTATACTTTTTGCTGTTGGTTTGTCTCAGGTTTGGTGTCCTCATTTTAATAGTAGTCCACCTATTACGTGAAAGTTTGAATGAAATGACACAGCAATTAGTAATAAGAATAATAACGGCCACCAATTTAGATACAAAAACATTGAAAGATAGGAATAGAACAAGTGGTGCATGTATCACATGGTCGGTTAATCCATTTCCCATTACATAGATACTCAGAAATCCCCTTTATTGACCACACAGTCAAGGGCGGTGAGTTGACTCAGTCGGTAGCGTGTCTGCCTCACGATCCTAAGGACCCGGGTTCGAACCCGAGTCTGGACTGAGCAATGTTGGGTGTAAGCATACCGTCCCCTCTAGCTGCAGGAGGCAAAACACTCTGTCCCTCTGATAGGACATAAAATGGAGGTCCCGTGTATGAGAGAGGCACAACTCATGTGCATATAAAAAGATCCCGCTTCATTCATTCATTACAAAGAGCAGGGTGTTTAACCCGGTGAAGTGCTCCCACCTCACATCCAACTGGACCCCAAGGAAGACCAGCTTAACTTAGCTTCGCGCTTCAAGCATCGCGTCCTGATTTTAATTAGAGCTATATTTACAACCCCTTTATATAATATGAAAGAGTAGCATTCTGGAAGTCTCAGTTTCTTTCTTTTTTTTTCTGGTAGCCCCATCCATGCTCGGAATGCAATATACAAATTTATCTTATTTTAACCTGAGCTCCTCCGTTTTCCAAACTTTACATCCCTATACATTATACCATCTCATTAATCTTGTGTCTCAACTTTTACTTATAAATGTTAATTGAAATTGCAGGACAATGTCTATCTACGAAAATAAGCAAACAAAGGAGACGGTTCTGAATATGACATGCATTCATTATGTGAATGGTGTGAAAATGATATACATTTATGAATTTTTATGTGTAGTGATGGTGACTGTGCATGATATATTTCTTTTGTGTTTCTCCTTAATTTGATTTGCAGGGACATTTGGAACATTAATCTAAAGGAAATTGAGAGAGGCGCCTTTGAAAGCCTCACAAGCCTATTGTTCCTGTAAGTTGTCCAATTCCTTTTTTTCTTTTTTTTTTATTAAGACGATATCGTGTATATATATATATGTATATATATATATATATATATATATATGTGTGTGTGTGTGTGTGTGTGTGTATACACAAGATACATTCATATATAACCCTGCATGACAAAACCAATAAATAGTCGCAACCGTTAATTTCACGCAAAGACTAAAAAAAAAAGGTAAAAAGGGTCAACCAAGTTTCACGTGTTTTCTTAAAAACCCATTCTGCTAAATGGGAAAGTGTGTTTTCAGCAGTTTTTTCTACATCCCCTCTTTTTATAGAGTAGTGTGTTCAAGTTTGTGTTAGAGGCCCCTTTTCATTTCCTGAAATTCCTTTGCACACTCTTACACTTTCAACTCTACTAACTTTTGACAAGATTACGCCAGTGATTTGAAATTTGGCATTAATCATGGACAGAATTTGTTAATAGAGCAGGCTCAATTTCAGTTCAATTTGATAATCCCTTCATTGTTTTACAATATATCACATACCCTGCATTTGAATTGAATTGAATGAAAGTTTTATAACCATAAAATGCATCACTACCATATGATGGAATGTGCATAAAGGCTGCATCATTACTCTTAATGATGTATACAGAACGATGAATTACTAAAACGTAAAAAGTATAAAATCAAGATCAAGTTTAATCACTGACATTCATGCTTTCAACATTCACAGAATTATAACTTCTTGATAATACAATTACACACTTGTGGTACATGATAATGTGCAAATATAATTTGAATCACATTTGAGTTTGCAGATAAGTGATTTGAGGACCTGATTCAAGCGGTTGGTTACACACTTGATAAGACTTTCGTAACCACAACCACAAACAAAAAAACATAAGCCCCCAATAAGGCCTACTCATATATGTGACCCTGCACCTCAAAACAAACAAAAAGTCGCCAGACATGAATTTTTAATTAAGACCATATTCTGAAAGAACAGACTTTAAGCTTTAAAATGATGTATAACTCAAATCAAATGGACTCTCCTAACCTATCTAAATATTAGAAAGAAAGCACAAACTCAGGAAAAGAGTGAACTGAGAAAAGAGGCTCTGAAGTGCAGTGTCTATTCTTTACCAAACCGTGCTGGCTGTGCGATGAATGGGACAAAAAACAGGAAGTAAACCACCAGAGTAACAACAATGAAGGGATTATCAGATTAAACTGAAATTAGGCATGCCTTATTAACACATTCTGTCCATAATTAATGCCAACTTTCAAAGCAGTAGGACTATCCTTTCAAAAGTTATTAGAGTTGAAAATGAAGAGTGTGGACAAGGTTTTTCAGAAATGAAAACAGGATTCTAAAGACACACCTAATCACACTATTCTACCAAAAATGTTCGAGATAAAGTGCTAAAAAACACACACTTTCCTGCCCCTTTTATGATACCAAATTTTAGCATGATGTAAAAGAAGACCCGCTCTTTCAGAAAATATGAAAAAGTCAAGTTCGGCTAGGTTGACCCATTTCACTTATTTTCAGTCCTCACGCAAAATCAGTGTGCGCGACTTTATGTTCGTTTTGAGATGCACTGTCACATATGATATGAACGTACACCTGGCATGGACATGTAAATGCAATAATTTGTTTTCTTTTATGATATTTTCGTAGTCGTCAGATTCATTTGAATTAATTTTAAGTTCCGTCGATGATTTTCCATTTTCCGTTATAGGAGTTACCGAAACATGGTTGCACACCAATTCCCCGGACCTATTTGGCATTGAAAATTACAATTTTATGGGAGCACGTCACGAGACCGACACCCACGAGTCATACAGCCCACAAGTCATACAGCTTACAAATCATACAGTCCACGAGTAATACAGCTCACAAGTCATACAGCCCACTAGTTATACAGCCCATGAGTTCGACACTGAGTAAATAAAGCCCACGAGTTCGACATCAAGTAAATTAAGCCCACGAGTTATACATAGCCCATTAGTTCGACACTACACACAAAAGGTTCACGAGACCGACATATGCAAACAAAGCCCACAAGACCGACAAGGCTCACGAGGCCGACATTAGGCAAACAAAGCTCACGAGACTGACACTAGGCAAAAGAGGCTCACGAGAACGACACTAGGCAAAGAAGTCCCACGAGACCGAGAGGATGAACAGCGCCACCTATAGACCACTTAATTGTATAGGATTTCAAGATAATGGCATAAGGAAGATATGAGAAATGGAAAAGAAGAGCTGCTAGGGGATTACCCCGTCAATTACCCTCACTCGCCCCCTGACCTGTTCAAGATTAATTGTGTTTGCGTGTCTGAGTGTTTGTGAAAAATAAACAAAATTCAGTAAAAGTGCATCAAATGTTTCAATATTAATTTCGAAAATGCCGAAACACCGTCCTTTCCCTTTCCGCAAAACATATACCGGTTTACACCTGCTTAGGAAAAAAAAAAATGAAATTGAATGATGTGGACATTAGATCAACCAATAAGAATAATATCCGGATGTGAAATGAAGTTTTACAAGAAAATATTTCCCAAAATGGTCGATATTGCAGTGCACACTTGCTTTACATGATATGGGAGGGGAGTATAGTCATCAGCATGGGTGCTGATTTACTACAGATTCACAGAAAATGATATAATCATTATTAAGGTACCTCTAAGGATTCGGAAAAAGAAGATGCATCCATGAAAACAGCTACTGTATTCTATTCCATAAACAATGTACAGTTTTGAGGAGAATAATTATACAAATACAAGCCACAAATCCAGGTGAATCGCTGCGATATAAAACCTTTTCATCTTTAAAATGTCCTAAATTATAGTTACAGGAATAAAAAAACAAATTAAACTCTAAACAGGCAGGTATGAGCAGGAGGATAGGATATCTAAATAAGGAATACTTAATTAGTGAAACGAGAAAGAAAAGAGCGAAATAAAAAACATACATCCTGTCCACCGTCTATCTAGGAATTGGGAAATCATGTAAAATCAAACCATACATCGTTCTTGTCCTCTTTTATTTTTTTCATACATACATTATTTATTTTTTTTTTTGGGGGGGGGGGCGGGGGTCTCCATGAAGAGGAAATTTTATGCTTTAAAAGAAGAGATAAATTGGTAACAATGTCGCTCCCCGTAGCGTGACAGAACTGCCCTCTAAAAGCCACACGTGTAAAAATACATAGTTACTTGATGTCGCTGATATATAGATGGTGCTGTTCAATTAGTTACAATATCTCGCTCGATAGCTTGACAAAATTGCACCCGCCAGTATGAAATTTTCCCCTTCATGAAACATCCTGTATAGGTAATTGACATGTAGATGGCGCTGTTCATCCTGTCGGTCTCGTGAGCCGTCTTTGCCTAGTGTCGGTCTCGTGGGCTTTCTTTGCCCAGTGTCGGTCTCGTGAGCCTTCTTTGCCTAGTGTCGGTCTCGTGAGCCTTCTTTGCCTAGTGTCAGTCTGGTGAGCCTCTTTTACGTACTGTCAGTCTCGTGGGCCTTTATTGTGTGGTGTCGGTCTCGTGGGCTTTCTTTACTTAGCGTCGGTCTCGTGATCCTTGTGTGCGTAGTGTTGAACTCATGGGCTGTATGACTCGTAAGCCGTATAACTCATGGGCTGTATGACCCATGGACCTATTTTGGATGTCGGTCTCGTGGACCGTATCGTGGGTGACGGTCTCGTGGGATGACCCCCAATTTTATTCGTAATGACAGAAAGCGTGGCATATGAGGTGCGGTTGCCATGTATGTAAATAATCAAAATAGATTTAAAATCCAAACTGATTTTTTTGAAATTTTTGGAGAGAGAAAATCATTTTTTTTAATGCACGGGAGATTACAATACTATAGATATATTACAACCAACCCATTTCCATGCAATATTACTTTCCAACTCACCGCATCCCCACATTAATAAACCCACCAGAATAAACAACAACACCCATAGTAAAAAAGGTAATACATTATATACTGTCTAATGTTATAACTGAAATCTGCACGAACGGCATTCTTTATTCAGATGTATCCGATCACCTACCGATTTTTATGATTAATGATAAATCTGTAACAACCCCAATACGCCGCCAACGCAAACTGTACTTGAAAATGCATAGAAATGAAACGCCACAAAATATTGATTAATTGAAGAACAATGGAATGATTTCTTTGAACTCCAAGATGTTAATTCTTCTTATGATTGTTTTTAACAAAAACTATTAGATTATTATTATTATTATGAGTTTCACGTAGATCATATATTTCAAATAAACTCGAATCTAATGAGGATGATAAAAGTGCTCTCTGACGGACTATTAACGAAATACTTAAAAAGAAACCTACGGAATGTCCTGATAGTATTAATCATAATGATAATGGCATTACCAATCCTGATCAAATTGCAAATATTTTTAACATTTTGTTTTGTTACTATTGGTACTTCTTTAGCAGCATCTCTTCCCATAAATAATATCAAAAATTATGGAGAATATTTACCTGAAAGTAATAAAACTTATTTGTTCTTTACTCCAATTAATGAATCGGAAATTGTTGATACTGTTCGATATCTGAAATGTAGTAAGTCCTGTGGGCCTGATAACTTAAGGGTGAATTTGTAGAAAAAAATAATTTACCCCCTAGCAGCCCCTCTCACCCATTTATTATTCAATTTATCACTACTTAACGGCAAGTATCCAAACTCGCCAAAGAATCCCCATTTATAAAAGACAAGATATATCAATGGTGAAAAATTATAGACCCATCTCATTGTTACCTGTAATATCGAAAATTTTAGAAAAAGTAGATTACAAGCGTCTCTACCCGTTTATGATTGAAAATGAAATATCAAATGCAAATTAGTTTGGTTTTAGGAAAGGATTTTCTACCGATTATGCTATAATCAAATCTGTTGACAATATTATTGATTATAATTGGAATTTTCATGGATCTTAGTATACGGCATTTGACACTATTGATCTTGATATTCTACTTTAAAAATTACATGATTATGGCGTGAGAAGGATTATTTGTGACCCGCTACAACAACAGGGTCCTAAAGTCGCGCACGGTCGAAGCCGTGAAAATCAAGTTTGAAGTCAGAGCATCATTTTTGATTTTTAAATATCATTGTAGCTGACATATCTTCTATCATCTGTCGAAATTTTGAAGCAAAATGGTGAAAGGAAAGACCAAAAAATAGCGTTTTTATGGGCCATGTTTTTTGGCGTTTCAACGAAGCAGAAACTGGTTCCAAAATTTGGATTGAGCGCCACAGATAGGCTCCGCCCCTAACAACGACCAGAGTGATCTCATTGGTCAGTTTGCTGCTTGCCGCTAACCGAAGCGTGAAGCTCACACACTGCCCAGTCGACTGGTGCGTGCAGGCGGGGTGCGCTATGCCCAGCCGCTTCTCCTGGCATCCTGGTCACTGATTGGTCGGTGAGGAGACCACCGACGCTGTGCTTGAATGAGCATTTCGGGAGTTGCTAGGGCTTGCCTTCTATTGTCTGGAGGTGAAACCTGACTTACGTGTCCCTTGATCGCGATTGCGTCGCAAGGAAAACTTTTAGGGTGCTCTTCTCGAAACAGTGATTTCCCAGACGTCTCGACATGCTATCTTTTAAACATCGATATCTACGCAGCCGATTATTTTTATAAGATGTGTTATATATCAATATAAAGCAGAAAGATTAGGAAATTATGCTATGTAATTTTCAAATAATTGACCTCGCCCGACTTTAGGATCATTTTGTTGCAGCGGGTCACATTTTGTCGTGGTTCAGAAGTTATCTAAGTCATCGCAAACAATATGTTGCATTTAAATCCGGTCACTCATTATATTCTTACCTGTCATGTGGTGTCCCTCAGGGATCTATCCTCGGGCCCCTACTTTTTTTTAAATTTACATTAATGATATTATCATTACTGAACTTCATGTTATTTGCAGACGACACCAACGTTTTTTTATTCCCACAAGGATATTGGAACACTGGTCGATACACTAAATGTGGAATAAAGCAACATATCGAAATGGTTTAGAAGTAACAAGCTTTCACTGAATATTGATAAGAAATGTTTTATACATTTTCATACTCTTCAATCCCAACACACCCTTCCTAAAAGTGTTTCTTTTGATGATACAAACATTGCTGAGAAACATTCAGCCAAGTTTCTAGGAGTGACCCTAGATAGTAATCTAACTTGGAATACTCGTGTCCAGAATATTACAACAGCAATATCTAAAGCAACCGGTGCTTTAAAGAGAATAAAGTTTGTAATCAATGATCAAACTTTGGTAATGTGATATAACATTTTATTTTTACCATATGTAATGTACTGCAATATCATATGGGGCAACTGTGGCAAAACTAAATTGAACACAATTGTTATTCTCCAGAAAAAGACTCTTCGTACATGCACACACTCAAATTTCTTCGGTCACACTGATCCCATATTTTATCGCCTAAAAACTTTAAAGGCCCATGATATACATTTATATTTGACTGCCATATTTATGTATAAATACACTCGAAATTTATTACCATTTTTTCGTAATTCCTAAGTAACCAATGACCATATTCACCCATACCCAACCCGTCGTTCCCAAGATGATCATTTAAGTAATCCAAGGCTTTTACTTGCTCAAAAGTCGATCAGACATCACGGTCCGGATATATACATGGAACACTCTTCTTGAGGGGTTGAAACAGTATGCCTCCTTGTTTTCATTCAAAGCAAACTTAAAGAAGCACACTTTATTCAGTATACTTCAAATACGAACTAAAAACAAGTAATTTATATGACTAATGTTGGTCTCCCGATAGCAACATCGCATATCGTTCCCTCTTCCAGCAAACCAATTCTATTATCCTAATTTCCAGCCTATCTGCCCTTGTGCACGTTCAAGCACTTGCACGCACATTCACCACCATCACACATTAGAGTTTAGCTTCCCCTGCTATCTTCGCAGCATAATAAAGGTAGGGACGAATTTAGTACGTCCCTACCTTTTCATCGGGCCGGCCATCTTTTCAAGCTATGCTTACAATGGCGGCCCTCTGCATAATCGCTTTTTAATTACAATTGTTGTTGTAATCCCCACTGCATAGACATGCATACAGTATAAAATTATCATATCATGAATTTCCTTTTATATCTTTGTTTATGCAAGTCAAACGACCCTGTTTTGAATTTACTTTGTATGTTTCCCACATGTTCATGATTATGAAAATAAAGTATCTATCAAACAAATTATACACACTAATTAACTGACAGAATATGCAACACACCCACCTGCATTTCGATATGTAGGCCTACTAAAAGTACACAGAAGAATAATGGGAAGGTGATGGGTAATAGATGACAGCCAAATAATTATCATAACAATGCATTGATCAATCAATAAAATAGATACCTTGCATTCATGAATTAAAGAATCCCCATGCAGGAAATGTCCACAAAATTAACATTCGAGAAAAAAAGGGGGGAAAAACTCATACAAACAAATTTCAATATAGACAAAAACAATATAAAAACAACATAGATACGTAGTGGCGGCTGTACATTTATGGTGCATTTTGCAGTTTTTATAGTAGGAAGAGAATTCCAGGCAATGGAGCCCGAGTATCTGAAAGACTGCTTGAACATTTCATTATTTGGCTTCGGTAATATTACATTTACCGAATTTGCGTTTTTGGTGTTAAGACCATGCCTATCAAAATAAATCTCAATTTCATTGCAAAGCCTGGCTGGTGCTGTACTATAAATGCATTGATACATGAGCATACAAAGAAAATAATCCCGTCAGGTTTTCAGGCTTTGGCATTTCAATTGCTTAAGCAATTCAGTTATGCTGACATCACTATGGTCAAACTGTTTTGAAACTACACGACAGCATCATTGCAGTGGTCAGAAATAACAGGAAAATATAAACATGGTGAAAACTTCATTTCGAATCTGATTTCTCCCATCGCACCATCCACAGGTAATCTTTTGGGAAGATTGGCGGCCTGGCGTCAACTTTTTGTGGCCCTGGGCCACCGTAATGTCGATCTAGTCTGTGGATATTGTATAATATATATATATATATATATATATATATATATATATATACACTCAACAAAAAAGTAAGTTCCCCCCTAGCATTTTTGGATATATCTCAAAAAGCATTTTACTGATTTTCATAATTCAAACGGAAATGGATAAGGAATTTTATTACTCATAACCTGAGTGGCAAATCATTGCCACCAGATATCATTATTGGTGTGAAAAAATGCATTTTATGTCAAAATACATGGAAACAAAAGTTGCACTTTAGTGATTAACAATGATTTTTACACAAATAATCAAGCAATCACTCATGATTCTGAACATTTAAGCATGGTTTATTGCATATTTCTCTATCTCTTTCTTTTCATGAGCATACATTGAAGTATTTGATAATTGATATGTCCACCATCTGCTTCAATGACCAGCCAGCATCTCTTCCTCATACTGTTAACTAAAGTCTGTACTTGGCGCTGCTCAATGTTGCATGCTCTCTGCAAAATGCGCTGAAATTCATGCAGTTAACTGTCATCTTTCACCTTCTTGCTCGCTTTCCGCTTAATGATATCCCAAAGATTGTCTGCTGGATTACAGTCATGGGATCTTGCAGGCCACTCCATACGTCCGATGCCATTTCCCTCAACAAACTGATCTACAACTTGAGCGCATAATGCAAAATGGCCATAGGCACATTAATGTGATCGACCCAAATTGGAATTACAAATCACATGGCTTCTACCAACATTTTCATAGTGAAAAGGCTATTGTTTAAAAAGCATGCATAACATCTGTTTAATAGGGAAGCACATTGCACCTGAAGAAATCCCCGAGAATTACACAATTTAAAAAGGTCATTTGCTTACATAGGAAATGTATACAATATGTTTCCTGTAACCTGAAGTGCAACTTTTTTTCTCATGCATTTTGACATAAAATGCATTTTTTTTTTACACCAATAATGATATCTGGTGGCAATGATATGCCATGCATGTTATGAGTAATGAAATTTCCTATCCATTCCCCTTTGAATTATGAAAATCCATAAAATACTTTTTGAGACATATCCAAAAATGTTAGGGAGGAACTTACTTTTTTGCTGGGTGTATGTATATATATATATATATATATATATATATATATATATATATGTGTGTGTGTGTGTGTGTGTGCGTGTGTGTGTGTGTGTTGTGTTTGTGTTTATGTCTTATATACGCAAGAGGCTTTTCTGACAATATATTAACCATTTCTGACATAGCAGAAACGCAGCGAAATGGAATGGGGTGTCATGAGGTACATTTGACTAACATCAGTAAATTTTGTTTCTTTGATCAATATTTGACAGCTACCACGGGGAAAACACTGCCAGATGGAAAGAGGAGCGTGAATTTGTGAACCTCGTTCTAAATGCAAGACTGTGAGTATCGCTAATACAGACAGTAATGCATATTGTCCACGAGAACGGAACACTTCGATTGGCTCTTCCTGTTCAACAATCAATCATCTTGTTCTCCATCTCGGGTGTTTTTTTTTGTTGTTTTTTGTTTTTGGAAAACGAAATTTATAAGAAGATCATCTCTATCATGTTTAGCATGGGAAAATACGAATCAATTCTACGTATTTTCTTTACAGCAAGCTTGTGCCTCAGCATGTATTGGCAATTTTTGGCACAGTCTAAAGAAAACCTTTCGTTGAACAAGAAGAGATATGTTACTTGAACACTTGTAAAATAACAACTGTAACGTGTACCGAATGTGAACTTTCAAATGTTATGCATATCATTAATTTTATTTCATTCAAGATGTGTTCAACATCTACGATGTGCTTATCTTTTTTCTCAACAATTATTGTAGAAATCTCTGGAATGATGACCTTCCAACCATACAAAGAGATTTAATTGATAGTCAGAACACCCTTATGCAGTGGTGAGTCTTGTTGTCATTCACCGAATAATAGATAATTATTCTTTTCTGTGCAAACCCTTCTGCATTTCTTTGTGAACGTAAACTAGACGAGTATTTCTTCCCTATCTTAAGTTTCACTTCAACTAAACTCTTTTAGATGTATGATTTCTTTAATGCTAAATGATGCACAGATCAACGACCAATATGACTGCAGGACATTTGTGACCGTGCATCTCAAAACGAGCAAAAAGTCGCACACACTGATTTTGTATGAGGACTGAAAATAGGTGAAATGGGTCAACCTAGCCAACCTTGACTTTTTCATATTTTCTGAAAGAGCAAGCCTCCTTTTACATCATACTAAAATTTGGGATCATGAAACGGCCAGGAAAGTGTGTTTTTAGCAGTTTATCTCGAACATTTTTTGGTAAAATTGTGTGATTGGGTGTGTCTTTAGAGTCCCCTTTTCATTTTTGAAAAACCTTGTACACACTCTTCACTTTCAACTCTAATAACTTTTGAAAGGGTAATGCTACTGCTTTCAAAGATGGCATTGATTTATGATAGAATGTGTTAATGAGGCACGCTCAATTTCAGTTTAATCTGATAATCCCTTCATTGTGGTTACTCTGGTAGTTTACTTCCTGTTTTTGTCCCATTCATCGCACAGCCAGCACGGCTTGGTTAAGATGAAGCGCTTGAATAGACACTGTACTTCAGAGCCTCTTTTCTCAGTTCACACTTTTCCTGAGATTGTGCTCTCTTTTCAATATTTAGATAGGTTAGAAGAGTCCATTTGATTTGAGTTATACCTCATTTTAAAGCTTAAAGTCTGCTCTTTCAGAATATGGTCTTAACTAAAAATTCATGTCTGACGACCTTTTTGTTTGTTTTGTGGTGCAGGGTCACATTTGGTTCATTAGTTTGGTTTATATCTGCATTTTTCTTTCTCCAAAAACAGTAACAAATGAAAACAAAGCTATACAGAGTATACAAAATGGGGAGAGGGTATAACATACAAAACAATATTATAAATGGAAATTTCATAACACAATCAATCTGTAATAGCATATGAATCAAAACGACAAGTTAAGGCATATTGTATTTTAATTCATATAGGAACAAAGGAGAAATCAGTACAGGGGACCGTCATCATAAGCAGAGCCTGACGTGGATAAGGATGATCATAATATAAACGAATATATTACAGCGCCAATAAGTCTACACATTCCATAGATGTGGTACTATTCTAGCCCAATTGTAAAAGAGTATCGAATGCCTCGGCTGAATAAAAAAAAATGCAATCGGCGTGTTGGTGGGCCTAAGCAATCGAGTACTGAGAATTCCATTAGAATGATCCAAGATTCTTGTCATATAGATTTCAATATGTGTGCTATAGATTTATCAACTCTGAATTATTACCTATATAATGTGGTGTTCAGCAAGGATCCATATCTGTCCCTTACCATTTCAATACTTAGTGTACATTAGTATCGCCACAATATACTTTGTTTGTCGATAGTACCAGTCTTTGATTTCCGTTCTATTTCAGATTTTTAGTGAATCCTTAGAACTCTTAATATTGAACCGCCGAAATCATTAACATGGTTAAAGAACAATTGGTTTGAGTACAAAAAAAACACTTTCATAGTAAGAAAAAATACAATTATATGCAACATTTCAATAACATTTTGGATGTTGAATTATCAGAAAAGGAAAATTGCACTATATTTCTTGGGATTTTGTTAGATGAGATTTACTGAAATGAAATGTTCATATTTACATTATCTCTTGATTAGATTTCCTGTAGTTTTGACATGCTTTACAATCTAAAGTATTACATTGCACACATTCCATCTACGCATATTAACACCTTGATATTATGATACGTGTCATTCTTTTTTTGTTTTACATTGTTTGGAAAATCTCAAAAATCAATAATCATAAAGTCAATGTATTCTTTTACTGTGTAATTTAATCTAAAAATCATGAAAATCCAATGGAGCCTAAATTACTTTCTCCAATTACGTTTGTATGTACTCCCACCAATGTGCGTGCATGTGTAATGAAAATGCAGTTTCCAATGTAATGAAATGAAATACGATCTGATATAATAGAAAACAAAATAAAATAGAATAGAATGATATGAAAGCAAATGGATTAAAGCTGTCAGTATACACAATGACAACTCCCACTCCCAATTATAGGTTTCTTTTGACTGTTAAAAGCGCCAAAAGAAGTTTTGAAGTACTCACAGTTCGCAAGCTGATCCCCATTTCATTACTGTAAGTATGCTTTAAACAGGGGATGTAAAAACATAATTTTGTATCGTGATCATCTCTTGAAGATTATAATAATTATTATCGTAAGAAAGCAATGTCTTTAGTCGATATATACATATATTGTAACTGTTCCGCGTATCGGCAGTACTAGAAATAGCAATAATAATGTCACAATAGAGGAATGCATTAAATGCCAATTGCCTTGATTTCAATTCAAAATCCAAATTTTCGGAAGCCCCCGAAAATTTGGATTCTGAATTAAAATTAAGGTAACTGGCATTTAATGCATTCCTCTGTTGTGACATTATCATTGATATGTATACATATACATATATACATAGTGTGTGTGTGTGTGTGTGTGTGTGTGACTGTGCATCACAAAACAAGGAAAAATCGTACGGCTCGGTTTCACACGAGGACACAAAACAAGTGAAACGGGTCAACCTAGTCAATATTTGGTTTTGTATATCTATTTTCTGAAAGACTTCTTTTTCTTTTACATTAAACCAACGTGTCAAATCACAAAAAAGGACAACGTTGTTGTTGTTGTATTTTTTACGGTTTTTCTAGAACACTTTTCTTGGTATGTAGAATAATGTGATTAAGTAACTCTGAGAAACCCGTTACACACTCTTGATAATTAACTCGACTCGACTAATACTCTTAAAACTCGAATATGTTTTGAAACGATAATGCTGCTGCAGTTATAGTTGGTAACAACAATGAATGAATTATCAGATTGGACTGAAATTAGATATGCTCTGTTAACACATTTTGTCCATGATCAATGCCAATTTTCAAAGCAGTAGCTTTATTCCTTCAAAATCCATTACACTTGAAAGTGAAGAGTGTTCAAAGGGTTATCAAGAAATGAAAAAAGGGCCTCTAAGACATACCTAATCTCAAGACTCTACAAAGAAGGGTTGTAGAAAAACTGCTGAAAATGCACTTTTCCATTCATTTTATGATTCCAAACTTGAGAATAATATAGAAGAAGGATAGCTCTTTCAGAAAATATGAAAAACCCAATAAAGACTCGATTGTCCCGTTCACCTTTTTTGAGTCCTCACATTAAATCAAGGGGTGCGACTTTTTGTTCGTTTTGTGATGCATGGTCACATATGAATAGTACAATATGCTCAATGAGCGTGACATATTTCACCTTTATCAGATAACCTCTTCATTGTGGTTGCTACAAAGGTATATAATATTTATGTATAGTGTGTGTGTGTGTGTGTGTGTGTGTGTTTGTGTGTAGGTGTGTGTGTGTGTGTGTGTTATTATTTTATTATTTTTATTTATATACAGGTATATAAATGCTATACATGTACATTGTTTAGAGTTTCTCTGTTGCATACCCACAAAGGGACCGATGCAGCAAATGTTTTACGGAACGAACCTATTCGAACCGTAAGTGTATAATGATAATTTATACAAATGTATCAGGCATATTAGCATATATCAGGATTCTAAGGAGAAAAAACAAGCAAACAATATCAAAGGTGTATATAATGCATATAATGTATGTTATGTAATGTCGCGTTGATCGTCATGCATCCTTTGAAACATCCGCTTTTATTATTCTTCAGAGATCAATCGTATCTTAACAACAGGACGAGTGGAAACCCAGTCAATAAACTAAACAAGGATCTGCGATTGTATGTATGCTTCTGCTACTTATGCCCCCTAGGAAACTCCCGTGCACAAATGCTACGGCATACTTTAAACGAAGATCGTATTGAAATCAAGAATTATAGATATGTTTCCTCTACTTTTTTGCATGGTTATCAAAACAACCACATACAACCATTATAACACAACAGTGCCCGAGAGGGGACAGATAATTGTGGAAACACTTGAAGAGTTTGTTTGCAAAAACCGATAAGTCCATATTTGTCAAATGGAGATATTTGCGTTTAAAGGTCAAGAAAAACAAAGAGAATTAAATAATAAAAAAGAAATGCTTCTTTTGATCATAACTTCAAAAAAAGTACCTTTATATGTAGTGACCAATACATCATTTAAAACGTATTATTTTGTACTTCATGACAGAGACCGAACTTTAAAATCTTTAAATATGGACTTATCGGTTTTTGCAAACAAACTCTTCACTTTTAAACACATCATCTTTTCAAGATTTTAGATAGTCTGTCACTTTTCATTGCCCGTACTAATTTGAGGTGAAGTTTGCAGTTAAAGGCATAAATGGTGATATGGTTTTTTTTTGCTGATGCCTTCGATACAGACAGAATATAATTATAACCGAACTATTTATCTTCAAAACCAACGGCAATGTGAATAACGGTGGACTGTACTGGAAAGTTAAATGCGATAGTCATTTAATTTGCCAGTAACAGCAAATCGTACAAATATACAGTGGAGAGAAAAAAAAAAAATTAAAACGTCACTAGACAGCTAGCTGCGATTGATCATCACTTCGCTTGATTCCCGAATGGCCGTTAACCGTGTTTCCTTCGCTTTTGTTTTATCAGGATCATTTCGGAGCTTGATATTACTAATGTTACCCGAAGTCGAATCAGATTGATCAGAAACTTTATCGAAGACGTACGGGTTATACCATTCTTGTAAGTTGGTTTTCCGATGTTCATTTATGTTTTCATCACAGCTAAACAGACCCTGGGCATTTGATTGACTGCTAATATTAATCATCTGCCCTATTTTACCATTACGTCATTATTCATGCAATTTTGACTTCATTTATACCGTTCAATGTTGGATCCATGCGATTTGCTCCATTTGTACGCGCAGCACACTACCATGTCCACGTCCGTAAAACGCTTCCGTTTGCAGTGTGCGTACAATCAAGTGAGCACGCTAGTGTGTACTTAGTGCTAAAAAGCACTTTTTCTCTCAGATCTCTCACATTCTCTCGTGTTTTTAAATTGATAAAACATAGCAAGGATCTATTTTAGTGATTGTTGTATAAAACAAGTAATACATGTTTGTGTTTGTTTGTTTGTTTTTATGTTGTTTTGTCTTTATTCATGCAATGGAAAGGATATTTCATTCCGTGAAAGATGGAATTACTGATCCACAATACATTCAATTCAGCAGCGCCTCGTTGAATAGATCATTAATTTTCATCTTTCACCTCACAAATATATAATATTCTGTCCATTGCACTAATAAAAATTCATTATTTGTATAACAGATGTCACGCTTCGGCATGCGTCTGTAGCATTCTCTGCAACCAGCAACGTCATAACCATCTCATCGCTACAAGGACTGTACTTTAGAATACATACACTTGCTAGTAAAAGAGAAAATATGAAAGAAACATAAAACACTTCATATTTTTCCTTCAGACTATATAGCACAGGGTAAATGTCTGCTTCTATTAATATTGCTTTCTTTTTGATTTAACAACGCAGGGATCTTTCGAGCTTGAATATACGATCAATCGAACCACGAGTGTTTGAAAATATTCCCCCTCTTCTGGTTTTGTAAGTATTGCAGCAGAAATATTGATTTTTTTTTCTGTCTTTGTTGGCATAACTTGAATAATTTCGAAATATCCATGAAATGAGCGACACACAGCATTTATGCAGAAAGATGATGCTGACGGTAAAGCCGTATGATGTATCGTTTTGAAAGTAGGGAGAACATTAAATTGTTGATAAATAAGAAATCATTGTGAACTTGCTGATTGATGAGTGTCTTTATATTATGCATGATAGATGCTGTGACTTTTATCGAAGAATGTTTTGTTTAGGCATGTTAGTTCTGTCACACGTGTATAATTATGGCAAGCCACCCCGGAAAAGAAAATACATTCCATCATTTATAGGTGCTTTGTGAATCCAACACTCCTGAAGATGTTCCTTCCGTTTTTGCTGTCACTCACCACGTGGTCCTCATGTATCGTCTGGGTATAGTCTATCTGCATCCTACAGTGATATATAAAAATATATATTCAAAAGGACCCCGGTCGCAAGTCGGGGGGGGGGGGGAGGGATCGTTTGTACCCCCTCCTTTTTTTAACTAGTCTGGCTTCCAGACCCTCTGCTCGTACTATTTCGCTATTCAGGATATCGACGCCCTCAACGCCGAAAACTCAAATAGGTTAATCTGATATTTGCAAAGGCGGCGACTTCGTAGCCGCAGAGTTCAGTTGGCAAAGGGTCTAGAAAAAAGACTATTAAAGTAACCGGCTTGGGTCTACCTGGTCTTCCAGTGCCATTCCTGTAAGAGTACAGGAACATACTCGTCAATCACTTTGACTCAAAATTACTGCTGTGCATGCAAATTTGATGTATAACTGCAACGCTACTGTGTCCTGTCACCCCAGGGATGCTTCTGGTAATGATATGAGGCTAATCCAGACGGATACGTTCGTTGGCCTTGGCAATCTGTCAGTCTTGTAAGTATGAGTGTAAATTATTCGCTTTTTTCAGAAGATTGTAGTTGACCACAGAGCTAAAATGATGGCACAGATTTATTCTGGTTATCAAGAGGAATCTTCTTTCCTTTTTTTTTCCTTCTTCTTTTTCTTTACAAACAAAAATGCATTCTTTACAGTGTCTTGATGTCAATCATTACAGCTGCTTGAAGAATATTCGTTTACTCGTTTTTTTTTTTTCGATCGGACCCTACGTTTGCGACGACTTGCCCATCCTACAGTTAAGGAATAGGTTGACTATGACATGCTTAAGAAGAGGTTATTATCTACTATGTTGAAATATAGCGTCAGAACAATACCAAATGAATGTGAATACATATACACAGAAAGAGACGGAGAGGGAGAAACAGGAATGTTGAATCAGATGGGTTTAAATATTACACCTAGATCCTTGATGTTTGATAGGTTGTTTCATATCGTTCATTTGTCCCAGTTTACTACTTCGTGATCATTCGTGCAATTGTGGCTCCATTTATTGTGCAATATTGGATCCATCCGATTTGCACCATTACACCATTGCACGCACGCCAAGAGCCTGGCACACTGCGTTCGTATAACGCTTGCGTTTGCAGTGTGCATGCGATCAGGCATATTGACGGACAGCCTTCATGCGCTCTAGCGTATGATAGCGCTCAGCACTCTCTCGAGCTCAGATCTTTCACCTTCTCTCTTGTTTCTTAATTCATAAAACATCAAATAACAAGGATATATCTTCAGGTGTTATATAAAACAAATACATGTTGTTGTTTTTTTCATTCCTGCAATGGACAGAATATTTCATTCGGTGAAAGATGAAATTATTGATCCATTCTGTAACGAGGCGCAGCCTCGTTGAATGGATCATTTCGTGTTTCACCTCATGATCTGTCCATAGTATGCTACTTATGTCATCACTGTCTTAGGTATTTGTTTGCTTGCTTGTTTTTTTTTTTTCTAATAGTAAAGCGCCTCAATGGTCCAAATCACATTTAAAATCTAATAAAAAAGAATAGCCGGACTAAATGATTTGGATACGTAAAAATTGAGACTCTACGCGTTTCAGTGATATAAGAGCAGACATATCTTTTCGCCCCTTAACAAGACTAAAATAAAAATCAAAAGAAATAAAATAATTAAACAAAGCTGACACACACAAAGAAAATGTTAAAATAACGGGAAAAGGAAACAAAACAAGCAGCGCAACAAACTTTTGAGATGCACTGATGAGTGTATAAATGAGTGCATAAATTCAGTACATATTAAGCCAGTATATCGTTTTATATAATTTGATTTTGATTTTATAGATTCTTTCATTATCGTCGTACATGTGAACACACTGTTTGCAGCATATATGATATTCATAAGTTACATACGAATTAGTTTTGTTTCCATTGGGTTTACAATCTCTTGCAAAATCGTATAAGCTGAACAATATGGATGATAACAAGACCTGTTTTATGCACTTTGAGAGCCCTCAATCCCGTACCAATCACATTATAGATATTTTTACTGATGGTGTACTCCTTAGTGAAAAGAAATCCACCAAGTTCTTAGGTGTTATTTTGGATTTAACATTGACTTGGAATGAACATATTCAAAAAAAAATGTACTTCGATTTCAAAAGCGATTGGTATACTTTGTATGTTGAAACTATTTTTGACAAAGTACATTCTTTTAATTTTGTACAATTCTTTCGTTTTACCGCATACCAGTTATTGTAATATCGTATGGGGCAACTGTAATAAATCCAAAATTGATTTGTTATTTCATTTGCAGAAAAAAGTCTCACGTTGTACATATTTACCTTATCTAGCCCATACCGATCCTCTTTAAACAATTGAAAATATTTAAAGTAAATGATTTTCACATTTATAAATCATATATATATATATATATATATATATATATATATATATATATGTTCAAATACATCAACACTTTACTACCGTTCTTCCATGATACTTTCATCCCAAATGGTGAAATACACTCCTATCCCACTTGCCATTGCAATGACATGCATTTCAATGGTCCGAAGCTATTTGTTTTCTTTTAAAGCAAACATGAAAAGCACATCCTATCAAATTATGGGGATAAACTAATTATAATAAATAACTATTGTAACCAAAAAACAAAATAGATTAACTTGAATGTATTGATACCTCCCCCCCCCCCCCCCCCCGTCTCCTTACATCAAACTATTCAATAAACAATACATATTTAAGTTGTGTTATCGTAAAAGGCACCTAGTACCGTGCACCTGCTGGGCTCATTGACTTGCACCAACACTCACTTTACTCACCTCATTTTCTGTACATTGATAGCGCCTATGAATGTTTTACTGTCGCAAAGAGATGCCACAATGACTCTGGTTTGTTTGTTTTACTTTTGTTTTTGATAAGTATACTTGATGTATGTTTTGCCCATTTTCTTCTTTTTTCTTCTCTTTTAAGCTACAGTTAAACTCGCATAAGTCGATCTTCTCGGGACTGAGCAAAACACATCGACTTAGGCGATTTTCGACTTGTGCGTAAGTCGAAAAAAAATCGACTTACAGTCACACCACACGTACATAATGTATAATGTATGTTGTCTACTCTGGAGCCGACAGCTGGAGAGGTGTGCCGCAGCACGGGTCGCCCGGCAGGGCCGCGGCTAACTTTGCATGGACAGTGCATTAGTATTGGCACAAGTCCGATTACTTGACACCCTTGTTAAACCTTGGGGAAGTGAATATGAACGATATTTGAGCAGTGATTGATTCCAGTTTACCATACCGTGGCTTGAAATGCGTGTTGAGGTGTAATTCTGATTTACCCGTGCCCGTAACTTTCCCCCTACTTTCCGCTTTGATAACTCAGCAGCTTCATCCATACCACTCCACTGCACAGCGCAGACTGCAAACATACACAGACTATACACAGCCCAGTCGCTGTACGTACGTAGCGCGACAGGGCTGTACCAGCGGACCTCCAAACACGAAGAGAGTTTAACAATCGCATGCGATCGCTTTGAATTTTGATACTTTAGATAATTTTTTTGTCACCTGTCTGGTTGGGCTAGGTCTTATGTAAACAAAAACTGACGTCTCATGATTTTGACAGTGATTTATTACACAATAAGATCTTATTCGACTTAGGCACAGTGAATTCAATGTTTTTTCCGTGAAAGTGTTCTTGGCATTTCATCGACTTAGGCGAGTATTCGACTTACAAAATTCGACTTGTGAGTGAATTAATACACGTTAGTCAATGGGGAAAAATCGGGACTTTTTAAAATCATCGACTTGCGCGATTATTCGACATTATGCGACGTCGACTTAGGCGAGTTTAACTGTATATGCTTATTTGACGACAGTCTTCTGCATTCACAAAGAATCACATCCCCAATACATGCGCCATAATTCAGTCAGATATGTATTCCAAATGGTTCCCAATTGACGTGTTCTCTCATTCTTTTCTTCAATCTGTACACGTATGTCTCAGTTGTCTTCGCATGTACATACTATATGTTTTTTTTTTGTCTTGAAAATAAAAAGGAATGGCTGTGTTTTCATTTGTAATATATATCCAATGCAGACAATTCCCAATGAATTTTCTATCTTTAATGTTACAATTTCCTTCTTTTTTTTTTTTGATGCGGTATTGAGAGTAACTTTCCATTCCTATTGCAACTGTATCAGAAATCTTTCCAATAGCAACATCATGGATCTTGAAATGAACGCGTTCATGGGTCTGGACGGGCTGACTAAGTTGTAAGTTTCAAGAAAACCAGTTTATTAGGCAAATATATATACAATGTATATATATATATATATATATATATATATATATATATATATATATATGACCCCCTACAACAAAAGGATCCTAAAGTCGCTGACGGGACAATGAGCCGAGAAAATCGGGTTTGAAGTCAGATCATCAAAATCCGTCTAAACATTCGGATTTCTGTTTTCGATACAATTTTGTAGTCTAATGTATCTTCTATCATCTGCCGAAATTTTGAAGCTTAATGATCAAAGGAAAGGCAAGAAAATGCCATTTTTCTGGGCCACGATTTTCCGACTTTCAACTGAACAGAAACATGTCCGAGGATTTGGATTTAGCACCGCAGTTAGACTCCTCCCCTAGCAACGAGGGAGTTATCTCATTGGTCAGTGAGTGGCATCCTGGTTATACCGATTGGGCGTGCGTAGACCACTGGCGTTAAGCTTGAATGAACGTCGCGAATGTTTCTAGGCGAGTACCTTCTATTGTCAAACGTTGAAAACTGTCTTGCTTCCCCTTGACCATGATAGCGTCGGAAGGAAAACTTTGAAGGTTTTCTCGAAACGCTGATTTCTTAGAAAACCACTCGACATGCGCTAATAAAATCATCCATAATGATTATATCCGGAACCGAGTATAGTTTTATGAGTCATGTTATATATGACATTAAAGTGAAAAAGTAAGGGAATAATGTCGTGTCATTTTCTGAAAATTGTCCTCCCCGACTTTCGGATCCTTTTGTTGCAGCGGGTCACACACACACACACACATACACACACACACACACACACACGCACACACACACACACACACACAGTATATATATATATATATATATATATATATATATATATATATTAGTATATGAAAATAGATGCCAGAAATGTCCCAACGTTATATATGATAACATATAAGATATTGCAAAAGTAAAAATTCATACTTTTTCGTAATGTTGTAACCTCTTGAAGAAGATCTGTTTTTTTTTTTTCTCTCTTCCATATTTATAATTCTGGGTTGTTGGTGATTTTTTTTTTCGGTAAGCTTGAATATTCCATTTTGATCGTAGATGTGAGCTTGACTTTGACACAAATTGTAATAGGTTTAAACTGCATTTATCTTGTCTCAACGTCTTCCCATGGGATGCCTCTTGTAATTAATCATTTAATGTACCAAAGACTTTCTACAGTGTGAACAAGTCCGTTGGATTTTCCGTGTCAATAAACATTCAAAGCACTATGATACTGGTTAGGTTTTGTTTTTTTTTTCTTTCTTTCTTTCTTTTTCGTCAACTCTTCCTGTGCAAAAGAGATCTTTCAGGTAATGGCATACGGCACATCAAGAGAAATACATTCGCCGGCCCCACAGATCTTTTAGAATTGTGAGTATACAGTGGATGTGCATTCACGTCATGATTATCAAGGAAATTGTTTTTGTTGATACGTTTGTTTTATTCATAGTATTTTGTGGTTTTGTTTTCTCACGTAAGCATGACACATTCATAGCATAAGTTCATGCCGTTCTGATGCAGACATCTGTCATTCCTTGACACAATTTGATATATATTACATGCTTCGTGATTTTATCAAAATGCAATACATATATGGATAGAGAGAGTAAATTAAATATTAAAGATGTAGAAGGTATGACATTTTATTGACAACGCAGTAAAGATAGTAGAGTTTGCATAACACCTAAATAGATCCATGTCACTTGATATATTGTTTGATATTGATCATTTCTCCCATTTTACTATTACGTTATCATTCATGCAATTGTGGCTGTATTTACCGTACAATCTTGGATCAATGCAATTTGCCCCATTTGCACGCACGCCGTGAGCGCAGCACTCTACATACGTAAAACGCTGACGTTTGCAGTGTGCATTGTGCATGCGATCAAACATATTCAAGCATCGGTCACAACTCATCGTGCATGTTTTTAGTCCGTCCGTGTATTGCGAAGGCCAAGCCTCCAAGTTTTGTTTTTGTTTGTTTGTTTGTTTGTTTGTTTTTTTTGTTTTGTTTTTTCCGAAAACGTGGGGAAGGGTGGCAGGAGCAGAAAGGGAGTACGATTGCGCAAGGCGTATTAGTAGCGGTCGCGTCTATCACACGTTGCGCATGTGGTAAGTAAGTTGTACACGCTTGTAACGTGATTACAATTTCCATGCGACTGCCATGTTGTCGTACCGATGACGTGCGGTGCACGTGCTGGTCACGTATGTTAAACTAAACAGAGCACGCGAGTCACCCGTACTGGGGTTGAATTTAGCGCGACTGCAGCTCGAAACGCAGCGAAAGTTCTGCTTGCACTAGAAGTGCTACGTGGTGTCTGCGTTCTCCAAAATCCATACCGAGGCGGTACTTACGACACACGGATCCCTATACTAGAGTCACATACGGCCGGATTTCGTACTGGGTCCATAAGAAATTAAAACATATCGAGCCATAGAGATCCGCATTGACCCGCATCATAACCCGTGTTAATTCCTGATGGATTCCGGGGGCTACGATGAAAATGTTTTGTTCATGTTCAAAATATTCTCACGAATTTCAATTCCGTATTGATATCCGAATTGACCTGCTTCGATTGACTCGCACCCACCCGCTACAACCTGTCGCGTAAAACCGTATGGACCCTTGCCGTATACCGCATTGCCTTCATGCAACGGATGATAACAAGGTTTACATCCGGGTCGGTACGGGTCGAAGCGGGTTGACACAGGTCGATATGAGTCGAAAAGGATTCAGTTAAATATTTATTAAGACTTTAAACGGTTCGATACGGATCATTAAGGGTCTCTACGGCTCGAAGCGGGTCGATACGGTTTTAATTCCTTATGGACCAGGCACATGCAAGTACGGTGAATTGTAACCGACGACATATAATGCTGCGCCTTAGAGTATAGCACTCTCTTGACCTCAGATCTCGATAGTCCCTTCTCTCTTGTTTCTAAATTTGTGAAATATCTAATGACATGGATCTATATTTTTGGTGTCATATAAAACAAATGATGAATTTTTTTTTTCATTCGTGAAAGGACAGAATACTTCATTCTGCGAAAAATGAAATTATTGATCCTTTCAACCATCTTTTCAACTTTCACCTCATGATATATTCTGTCCGTTGCACTCATAAACATGCATTGTTTGTATAATTCTTTGTGCCACATGCACACACAAGGCGTGGCAAGAAATGAATGATCTTTTCAAGCTATGCTTACAATGGCGGCCCTCTGCATAATCGCTTCTTAATTATAGCTGTTGTTGTAATAAAATATTAGATATTGATGTCCAGTACTTGATATTTGTACAGTATGCCCCCCCCCCCCCAAAAAAAAATACAATCGGATTTCCACATTGATATCTTTCAAAAAGGATTGAACAATCTGAATGTTATTTCAAGGTATGGAAATATAATCTCTTGCCTACATTTTGCAGTAAAACCCATTCGATATGTTTAAGTGGTCTCAGAGAAATATGGATCGTTGCAAAGCCTTTATTATTAGTCAGTTCACACATGTTTAGCACTTGGATGTTATGGCATTTCGTCAGATGTGAGAACAATGGACAAAACTTGGAAGGAAAGGATTCCTGACAATAGGGAGCTTTAGATTTTGACCCGCGGACGTTTGAGATGACGAGTGCGCTGGACGTTCTCCTCTCCCCTGCGTCGCGTTGAAAAGTAGCTTTAGATTACGCTGGGACGCAACGTATAAAAAATACAATCACGCCCCCATTGATCGGTGCATGAAGTAGCTATCTACGTTGCAAACTGTGCGGACGTAAAAATAGCCCAGTACGCGTAGTGAAAAACTCAGGCGACGCAAGCTAAAAATAGATCGACTTGACGAGCGCTTCTGCGCGCGCTCAGATCATGATTTTTGCCTCTGAACGTCCGCGCGCCTAAAATCTAAAGCTCCCTAATTTCTCTGTGACCACTGAAGCAAATCCAATGAGGTTTTCTGTAGAGTGCACGTAATAAGTTATAGTTTCGTACCTTGAAATTGCAGTTTTATTGACTCACCATTTTCAAAGTTATTGTTGCAGAAAGTCCGGTTGTATTCTTTTTTCTTTTTTTTTTTTTGGGGGGGGGGGGGACATACGGTATGTCCCCAACAAAATAACAGAAGATGAATCACATACCTAGATTTGTATTGAGTGAGAACCATGTATGTTATAACAAATCATTTTCTAACAAACTTGTGCAGCAATATCCATTTATGCACTGCTTTTTTCTCTCTCCTTTTCTTATTTACACCGACTGCATTTGCAAATTAAGGGACCTCTCAGGAAATCGTATCACAGTTATACACAGAAATGGGTTTCTAGGGCTCCTAAGCCTTATTCGATTGTAAGTGCTACAAACATATTCCAATTTTTGTGCTGGGATTAGTTGTAACTTCATAATGTCCTTCTGTCCAGCATTGTGATTTGAATGTATATACAAAGGGGGAAGCCCCAAAAATTTTTAATGTTGATATATACCAATTGGTAATCAATGCATTCCTCTCTCGGGTCATTCCTTCTACTATTATATTATTACTGCTAATATCCGCATCAAATATGCTTAATATATATATATATATATATATATATATATATATATATGAGTGTATACAACTGTCATAATTGATTTGACTGAAAAAATAAATAAGAATATACGTTTTTTCAAAGGAATGGGCAATTTGCTAAAAATAATCTTGACCTATTGGATAAAGGGATCATTATTAAACAAAGGTTTAGATTAGTAAGTATTCATTACATACTGAATTTTGTTTGATATAAAAGTCAAGTTCCATTAGAGGAAAGTCACAAAACGGAAAGGGATAAAAATCGATTGAAAGCTACCCATCGTTTAATGTACTGCATCTCTTACACAATTCAATTATAGAAAATTTGAATGGTATATCATTGTTGCTTATATGCGATAATTCATCACTGTATTATGATGAATATTATTAAATTTATTTTCTATCATATACAGAGATCTTTCGAACACTTTCATCACTGATATACACCGGGAAATTTTATCTGGATTATCAATGCTAACTTTCCTGTGAGTGCAATAACCATTTTTTAACACTTGATTTTGCTGTGGTTATTTTTTTTTCATTTCATTGTTTTCTTTCTAGAGACCTTTAACAGGTTTTCTTGGGTAATGCTGCCATAATCCCTAAAGACAGAGCGGATCAAACCTTTGACTTGACACCAAGTCTGTCCGCTATTTCAAAATAGTCTGTGTTGATTTCTTCAAAAGTCTCGATTATTCTGTGTCGGTCCTCATTGGTAGTGCATCGGTGTAGAGAACTGGATGAAGGTCAGCTATGTCGTTTTGTTGTTGTTTTTTGTTTCTTTTTTTGCGTCTAGGTTGCCAGTAAATAGCTAGTTCAGTACATTACAATCAGTCCGCAGCACCCGATAATTCGCTCGTATTTATTCAAATCGTATGCAAGCCCGCTCGAGGCTTGCATACGTAATGAGCTGCGGAAGGGGATTTTGTCCTTGGACTTTCGGCAAAAAAAAAAAAAAAAAAAAAATGCACCTTATATTCACAAACTTGGTGTCAAATTCAAGGAAAATAATTTTATGTAAGCTATCGTCACATGTTACTCAAATTATTGTGAATGAAAAATATCATAGCGTAATTTGAGCTTGAAAAATGATGAAAAAAGTAATTCGTGTAGTACACGTTCAAGACGTCAAAAGAATACCAAATCCACCTTGCGTCTCAATTAAAATGCATTATTTGGTAGACCATCTTTTAATCTTTGTATCTATTAATATCTTGACAATTTGTTGTTTAATCCGGTCAGGAACCAGTAAAATATACATCGATGTCAGTGCTGGTCAGCTTGAAACCGTGCAATCTCAAGAGTAAGCTCTCTCATTGGACAGCGCTTGCATTCAGCGCTTGCATTACGTCATTACGCTGCTTCGGTTTCATGCCACGTGCGTGCATAGCGCATGCTTGCATACAGGCACGCGTGTAGGTCAAGCCAAGTTCAAGCACTGAATGCAAGCACTGTCTAATGAGAGAGCTCTTTCGCGCCACTGTACACTTTGTGTGGAGCATACTTCCGGCTTAAGAATGAATTTTGAAGATATTTCAAAACGGAAAAACTAGTATAAATCATGCTTGCGTCTCCTTGCCTCAAATATATGATGAGCATCTAAGTTTCCTCGCTACGAAACGCCAAAATCAGAAACAACAGTTTCTTCATCCGGTCAGGAACCAAAACGAACTTTAGACGACAAAATCTTCCGTGAAAAGCAAGTAAGATTTACACAAATTCAACTGATTATATCGTCATGATAAGAACCGATATTATATGCAGATTTGGTATCAAAATAAAGATCAAAGTCTGGAAAATAATTTATCGTGACTTGTAGCTATGATGAATGTATGTACAAGTCGCTACACTGTAAAAAACCATAGCCCTGTCAAACTCTCGCAAAATCTCGCACGTACGAAACACCTTTCGAACGCAAAGATCGTCAACGAGAGTGCTGAATAAATCTTGCCGGATCGGCTCGTTAGCATACGTGCTGCGGTCTGACTGATTATCTTTCCTGTCAGCGTCAAGTTTTTAAAATTAAAGGGGCCCTGAAATCCAAATGCATGTTGATTTGTGTTGATGTATGATACCCTCAACATCACTTTTGGGGTGAAAAGAATATAAACATTGCATACATTCTTAACGGTTTTTTCTTCTATTTTTCTTGAGATCACTTGGGAACGCCCACACAAAAAAGACATTGGAATGCACCTTCCCCTCGACTCAGCATAACTTGCATGTTCCCTCGCCATGTCTTTTGTTCATGTGGTTAGTCACATTAATATCAAAGAAACATCCAAGTTATGCTGAATCGAGAGGAAGGTGCATTCCAATGTCTTTTCTTAAACATTTCAGTACTTTAGCAATGATTGACAGATGAGGTCATCTCAAGACTATTGGTTTTGAAGGATTTTTTTGTGGGCGTTAACAAGTAATCTCAAGAAAAGTAGAAGGAAAATCGTTAAAAATAAATGGAATGTTTCTAGATATTCGTTTCACCGCACAAGTGATGTTGAGGGTATCATAAATCAACACAAATCATCATGCATTTGGATTTCAGGGCCCCTTTAAAAGCACTCAATCGTGGCGAGTGGTTTGTGCGGCACGGAGACGAACGCAACACGCTGCCTCCCCCATTCTGTATCAAATGTAGTGACCCCGAATGAGAATAGCACTGGCTCAATGGGTCAGCGAACAAAACGCTAGGCTACAAGAGAGCTCTCTGTGCTAATCTCCTAACCCAAAATGGCTGTCCGAGCGAGCCACGAGAGCTTCCGAATGGACGCACACTCTCAGTGCGCATGCGCATGAAGAGAGGCCAAAAGAGCCACGCGTCTTCTGGCCTCTCTCCTCCAATGACCGCAGCTCGCGGTGACAAGTTTGTGCATGATGCGTACACACACACGCACACACACGCACGTGTCTCAGTGGCAGCATTGTCCCACACGTTTAGGGGTATAGCACCGAGTCTGGCATTGCGCAATTGCATGCACAAGCTTCGGTCGTTCGGAGTTTACGTACCATTAGGGATGGTGATCGGATGCTTTTAAATGGAAGAAATACAGAACACAAAAGTGATGAAGTCGTAAGACTGTATTAATAGTCAAATTCATGAGTATGAAGATGGACCTATATCTGCCCTATCTGCTCCTGATGACGAACAGCAATACATAAATTTACTACGCAATGAAGTTTAAGAATATTAATGGTTTATAACAGGGCATAAATCCCCAGGTCATCAGTATATAACATCCATAACAGAGCTCAGATTTCCCACATTTTCCCAGATTTTACAGCAAAAGAAGGAGAATGTGTCATCTTATTTGCCAAATGAGCATTACATCACCAAGCCCAAGTATTGACCTGAGTTTCACAACCCCCTCCCCATTTTGACTCTCTACCTGACACGAACCTCACATTCTAAGTTGAGTAGACCCCTACAGTTATTTCAAATATGTTTGCTCAGTGACGAATTTGAATGACAGAAGGAACGGATATGCCATAGGCATTGACCAATTTAAAGGCCGTGTCACACCTTTCCGGGCAAGCCTTGCGTGCGACTTGCAAAGAACAATTTTTTACTACCCGGAGGTCCCCGGAATGAGCCGCACATGACAGTACATAACACGTATCTCACCCGTAGTCACCCGGAGGTGTGCACGCAAATCCTTTTACCCGCAACCATGTTTAGGCCCTGTCACACCTTTCCGGGCAAGCTATGCAGGCTTGTTGCGTCTAGGGATTTTCCAGCATACCGGAAATTTCTGAGGGTGAACAAGGATTTGGGCAAGTCAGTCTTACTTGCTGGACGCGTTCTACTTAAATTCTACTTGCGGGTATACTGTGCGACCTTTGTATCAGTCGCGTGGGGGCTGACAACTCAGTGAAGAAATTCCTCTGAAGGAATGGCAGAAGTCCCACGGAATGTCATTATCTTGGCTGCATACAGGGACTGCGAAGTACCTGCGTGGGAGTTGCCTGCGAAGTGCTGCCGCTAAGGGCCTCCTACTGGCGTTCTGCGTAGACCTCTCCGGGCATCCCCGCGACTCACCCGGGAAAAGTTTTGGTCATGCTCAAAACTTGGCTGCGATTAAATCGGACTTGCGTGAGCACCTCCGGGCAACCACAGGCGAGATACGCGCTATGGGTACTGTCAGGTGCGGACCAACTGCGGAGAGCTCCTGATAGCAAAATTGCTTCCCCTCAAGTCAAGACGCAAAACTTCCACAGATACGGTATGACAAGGCCTTGAACATGCTCAAAACTTGTTCCGAGTGAGTCGTGGGGGTTCGCTCGCAGAGGTACACGCAGAACACCAGTACGAAACCCTTACCGGCAGCACCTCGCAGGCAACTCCAACGCAGGTACTTCTCAGTACCCATAAGTCAATCGTAACAGAAAACGGATCGGTTTCAAAGCTCTCACGCAGGTCACACGGAATGCACGCATGTAGAAGCTAAGTAGCACGTGTGTAGTAGGTAAGAAACAAGTGCGAAAATTGCAAACATTCTTGTTCGCCCGCGGAAAATTGTCTACGTACTGGAAACTACCTCCTCGCCACAAGCCCGCGTAGCTTGCCCGGAAAGGTGTGACACGGCCTTTAATAAGTATTGCCGAATACTGTTGCTCATTTTTTTTTTTTTTTCAATTGCGATCGCATTTCGGACGACATTGATTACTCGAAACGTTAAAGTGATTGGAAACCATTTGTAATTGACTGAGAAATCCTGTATCAATTTGTTCTACTCTGTATGCCAAAATAGGGACTTCACAAACTGCTACATTTCAAGTATTGACGCCAAAGCGTTTAAAGGCCATAGCAACATTTTACGATTGTAAGTATTTGATCTGCACGTGGAAAATAAAATAAAAATAAAATCTTGAGTGTATATTTACACCTTTTGTTATGCCATCACCGTTGTCAAGAGTTTATGCAATTGGTATAGCTTTAAACAAAATATACATCTTTGAAGAAATGCATCGTCTTCTTATTGTTATCTTGCACCCATCAAACAATTCTTTATAATCTCATTGTTATATCAGTTTTCAGTGAGCTTGTAGTTGTTTTGTTGTTGTTGTTGTTATTTGTAAAAATTACAAAACAGAAGACTGAATTATCAGATTTATGCATATTTCATTCCCAACTAAAATTTAGAAGTGAAAGACAGGGAACCATGTTATCACCATATCGCTTTAAATCCAAATGTCCATATGCACACACACTCGCACACACACACACACACACACACACACACACAATTTTAACACATACAAAATATCCACATCGTTCCTGATTTCACATCTTGTCGTTTTTTCGATAATGTCATTTAGATATCGCAGTGATCAGTTCCCGTTTAGAGCAAGGATTTTGATTAATTCCTCGCAATTTAAGTTGATAAAAAAGATAACACAAAACAACAACAACAACAAAAAGAAATCACGCTGCAGGTCCCATTTAAAATTATGTATACGATTACCTTGTCGTATCGTCGTCATAATTATGGACCCTATAGAGATCGAAAATACATGTGATCATGTGACATTACCGTTGGACCTTAAATTGATATCATTTTTGTATTTGTTTCTCTTTTTTCATTTCTTTATGCACAATCGGGCAAAGATTATTTCATTGTTTTCTTCTTTTTTTGTCCTTCAAGTGTACGTTTGTCTTGAAAAGACTTCGATGACTTACTTATACTTAATCCTCCCCACGTAAAGGTTTGTGATCAGTTGTTTTAGGTATTAATGAAATGAAAACATTTCAATCTCTCTCTCTCTCTCTCTCTGTAATACCTCTCACCAATTTCTCGATGCAATGGCAGATACTTATGGAACAACGACATTTCCAATCTCGAACAAGGCACATTTAGAGCACTTGAGAGATTATGGTGGCTGTAAGTATAAATGAAAAATCAAAAGTGCAGGTTGTGTTTCCTTTCGAACGGTAAGGTTGAATGTATTGTATATATGTGACCGTGCACCTCAAAACGAACATAAAGTCGCACACACTGATTTTGCGTGAGGACTGAAAATAAGTGAAATGGGTCAACCTTGCCGAACTTGACTTTTTCATATTTTCTGAAAGAGCGGGTCTTCTTTTACATTATGCTAAAATTTGGTATCATAAAACGGGCAAGAAAGTGTGCTTTTTTAGCAGTTTATCTCCAGCATTTTTGGTAGAATAGTGTGATTATGTGTGTCTGTAGAATCCCTTTTTCATTTCTGAAAAACCTTGTCCACACTCTTCACTTTCAATTCTAATAACTTTTGAAAGGATAGTGCTACTGTTTTGAAAGTTGGCATTAATTATGGACAGAATGTGTTAATGAGGCATGCTTTATTTCAGTTTAATCTGATAATCCCTTCATTGTCGTTACTCTGGTGGTTTACTTCCTGTTTTTTGTCCCATTCATCGCACAGCCAGCACGGTTTTGTAAAGATTAAGCGCTTGAATAGACACTGTACTTCAGAGCCTCTTTTCTCAGTTCACACTTTTCCTGAGTTTGTGCTTTCTTCCCAATATTTAGATAGGTTAGGAGAGTCCATTTGATTTGAGTTATACATCATTTTAAAGCTTAAAGTCTGCTCTTTCAGAATATGTTCTTAACTAAAAATTCATGTCTGGCGACTTTTTGTTTGTTTTGAGGTGCACAGTCACATATATAATATATTTATGAAGAGCTTGCTTCCAAAAGGCGCTAAATCCATTTTAAAAAAATGATGGATTTGGCGCCTTTTTGAAGCAAGCTCTTCATATATGTACATGTATATATGTGACCCTGCACCTCAAAACAAACAAAAAGTCGCTAGACGTGAATTTTTAGTTAAGACCATATTCTGAAAGAGCAGACTTTAAGCTTTAAAATGATGTATAACTCAAATCAAATGGACTCTCCTAACCTATCTAAATATTGGAAAGAAAGCACAAATTCAGCAAAAGTGTGAACTGAGAAAAGAGGCTCTGAAGTACAGTGTCTATTCAAGCGCTTAATCTTTACCAATCCGTGCTGACTGTGCGATGAATGGGACAAAAAACAGGAAGTAAACCACCAGAGTAACAACAACGAAGGGATTATCAAATTAGAATGAAATTGAGCATTCCTCATTAACACATTCTGTACATAATTAATGCCAACTTTCAAAGCAGAAGGACTATCCTTTCAAAAGTTATTAGAGTTGAAAGTGGAGAGTGTGGACAAGGTTTTTCAGAACTGAAAAAGGGATTCTAAAGACACACATAATCACACTGTTCTACCAAAAATGTTCGAGATAAACTGCTAAAAAAACACATTTTCCTGCCCGTTTTATGATACCAAATTTTAGCATAATGTAAAAGAAGACCCACTCTTTCAGAAAATATGAAAAAGTCAAGTTCGGCTAGGTTTACCAATTTTACTTATTTTCAGTCCTCGCGCAAAATCAGTGTGTGCGACTTTATGTTCGTTTTGAGGTGCACGGTCACATATGTAATCATCAGCATATGAGAAAATGCCACTAAACATTTGACCCATGTAACATCCTGTTGACCGCTGCTTCGAGTGCCACAAAGTTGTTTTAAGACAGTTCCACACCTAAAGCATTATATTTTGTTTGCTAGATGTATTATATGTACTTCGTATATAAGGGTGAAAAGAATTTTTTTTTCCTTTTTCTTCGTAGAACCTGCTAGGCTCGTTGCCTGTGTTGTCTGTTCCTGTCTATTTTGTTTTTTCGTTGTTGTGCTAGTCTTGTTTCCTTTTGTCGTCAAGTCAGTCTTTTCCTCAGGAGTGGTCTTGTTGCTGTCCCAGTCTAGTTTCACGTTTGTTCACTTGTTTGTTACCTCGTTGTTGTTTTGTGTGTATCTTTTTTTTTTTGTCCGTTTGTCTCTTAGTGGGCTTCCATATCTTTATCCATTTATTATTCAGGATGGTAAGTTTTACAAAATAACGTAAAATAATAAAGTTACTGAATTGCAACGACCGACCTTTCTTTCTAGTGGAAGTACCAAGATTACGTTCTGATTACATAGAGATAATAGACACTGGTTCTTGGTTTGTTTGTTTTTTTGCGACTGAATTTAACAGGTATCTTTCAAACAACAACATATCATTCATCGAGCCAGGTGCATTCGATGGCTTAAGCAACGTTTGGTGGCTGTAAGTATCCTACATCAAGAGCGCATTACATCTCAGGTGGGCAGACAGATAGGTCGAGACTGTGACACGACATAATGCTCCGCCGGTAATTGCTCCATCGATAATTGCTCCACCGACAATTGCTTCATTCAAATTTGCTCCGGAATTTTGCGAAGCATTTGTCCTAATTTTTGGAGCAATATTGTCGGGGGAACATATTATGTTATAGAACCAGTCGAATCTTCGCCTTATATCCAATCATTTTTTTTTTCTCTCCTAAGCACAACCTATCTCAGGAATGACATCCTAAGCCCCCATCTCCTTAGGAAGGCAACCATGGCTGCCATGGCGATCTGTGACAATTTAACAAATCGTGGCGCGATCGCTGTCCGTCTCCATTTCTGGCCTCCGAGGCGATTACACTACGGTTTCTCTACGCTCAACCTGCCCTGTAGGCGATATTGCCACGATAATGCTACGACGTTGCCACGTTTTTACCGCTTTTTCCAAGCCGACGAAACGCCCTGCTTTTGCGATCAAGGCGATTGTATTGCGATATTCGCACGCTTATTAAGACGTCGCTACAACAGTGATACGATCGGAGCGACAGTGATAAAGGAGTGAACGAGGTTTAACTTTGTTGATCTATTTGACCCATAATAGATGAAAAACGCAGAAAAAAAATTCAATACTCAACATGTGACCCCGCATCACACCCCCCCCCCCCAAAAAAAAAAAAAAAGTCGCAAGACATTGATGTTTTAGTTGAGGCAGATTCTGAAAGAGCAGACTTTAAGCTTTAAAATGATGTAAAAACCCAGCTCAAATGGATATTCCTAACTATAATTTGAAAGAAACCAGACACTCTGGAAAAGTGTCAACTGAGAAAAGAGGCTTTGAAGTACAACATCTATTCAAACAATCTTTACCAAGTCGTGCCAGCTGTGTGATGAATATTACACAAAAAAAATCAGGACGTAAACCATCGAAAAAAGAACAATCAAGGGATTATCAGATTAAGCTGAAATTAAGCACGCTTTATTACCAACCTATGTCCATGATTACTGTCAAATTTCAAAGCAGTTGCATTAACCTTTTTAAAGTTATTAGAGTTGAAAGTAAAGAATGTGCAAAGGGTTTTTAAGAAATGGAAAGGGGACTCTTCTTACAGTGCTCTACAAAAAGCGCTCAATAAAAACTGTTAAAAAAACAATTTTCTGTCTGTTTATTGATCCCAAACTTGAGCACAATAAAGAACAAGATTTGGTCTTTCAGAAAAAAATGAAAAACTCAAAACTAGCTAGGTTGACCTATTTCACTTTTAATTTTCAGTCCTAGCACAAAATCAACGCGGGCGACTTTTTTGTTTTGTTTTGTGATGCACCGTTACATGTAGATATGTTTGGATATGTGTAGGCCTACCTAATAATATGTACATGAACTTGGCATACATCAAGAGTTTGTTTGGAAAAAACAAACAAACAAACAGATAAGTCCATTTTTTAAAGAAAATCAATTTATTTCGCTGTGATTTAAGTAATGGTAGTTGCAATGTGACGATGAAATCAGCTTGTAGTAAAATGAAACATGCTGTAACTCGCGTTATTTTAGTCTAAAATAAGGGTGTCAGTTGTTGCAATACCTGAGAAACGCCAACCGTCTTGTTTGCAAACACCGATAAGTCCAGTCGTTGTAAATATAAAAGGCGATGTCAAGACGGTGTCAGGCAGTTTCAAGATGTCTACCTCCTTGCTACACAGTGTTACGCATACTATTTATGCACCCACTAGGACGAGATACAATTGTACGAACTTCGCAGTAATCGCATACAGGCCGACGTGGCTATTATGTGCTGATCTAAACATGGAATTTTAACACGACCGGAGAGGCTACTCACCTTTTGTCTAACGCGGAGCGAAACCTAAAAGCAAGAAAGGAAATACATGAAGAGTTTGTTCGCCAAAACCGATAAGTCTCTATATGTGACCCTGCACCACAAAACAAACAAAAAGTCGCCAGACATAGATTTTTAGGTAAGGGCATATTCTAAAAGAGCAGACTCTAAGCTATAAAATGATATATAACTCAATTCAAATGGACTCTCCGAACCTATCTAAATGTTGGAAAGAAAGCACACACTCTGGAAAAGTGTGAACTGAGAAAAGAGGCGCTGAAGTAAAAATTCTATTCAAGCGCTTAATCTTTTCCAAGCCACGCCAGCTGTGCGATGAATGGGACAACAAACAGGATGTTAACCACTAGAGCGATAACAATGAAGTAATTATCAGATTAAGCTTAAATTAGGCATGCCTTATTAACATATTTTGTCCATGATTAATGACAACTTTCAAAGCAGTAACATCCTTTCAAAAGTTATTCGAGTTGAAAGTGAAGAATGTGTACAGGATTTTTAAGAAATGAAAAGTGGACTCTCTTAGAAACATCTAATCACACTGTTCTACAATAAAGTGTTTGAGAAAAACTGCTAAAAACACAGTTTCCTGTTTGTTTTATGATCCCAAACTTTAACATAATGTAGAAGGAGACTTGCTCTTTTAGAACATACAGAAAGCTCAAGATTGGCTGGGTTGACCCATTTCACCTATTTTCAGTCCTCACACAAATTCACTGCGTGCCAATTTCTGTTCGTTTTGTGATGCAGGGTCACATATACATATAAAGGTAGATTTTTGAAGTTCTGGTCAAAAGAAGCAAAAGTTTTCTTATTGTTCTCTTTATTTTCCTTGACCTTTAACCGCAAATATCTTCATTTGGCAAATATGGACTTATCAGTTTTTGCGAACAAACTCTTCATATCGTTATTATGGCATGGTAGTTTCCGATAAATTTGAAATGTGTCTTGCTCCCTGACCATTATTTGTCCCAAATTTCAGGAGCATTGTTAAGAAGAAAAGGAAGATGAGAAAGCAGTGTGGTCCGCAATGATATGTCCTGATTCGTTGGCATAATATGATGTTAACGTGGCAACGCAGTTTTTGATACATAAAAAATACCTTGGGCATTTTGCTTGAAAAACTAGGCTGTAACGTTCGATCCATGATACTTTCCCCATCTAATCCAGTCGACACATTAATCTGTTGACATGGCAGCGTAATTTCTGACACATTAAAAATGTGTCTTACGCATCTTCATGCAAGGTTCAGTTCTCTGTGCCAAATTTCATGGGGCATTGTTCGAAAACTAAGATGGTAGCTCGATCCACAATATTGTTTTTTTTTTTTTTTGCTTTTTTTTTTTTTTGCTTTTGCAACTAACCGAATGACAGCCAGCAGTCACGGTGGACTATCGGCAAATCGCAAATTACAATGAGGAGTAAAAAATGTCACATCTTTGTTTATGTGTAGACTTCTGTAAATGTAACCGCCTACTACCCAGGTAACCGAAGTTCGTAACTGATCTTAACATTATCCGTGTGCTACGCCAATATGGTTAAAAAAGAAATCGCTTTAAAGATTTTGAAGAAAATGGCCTTATCGTCTTCTGTGAACAAACTCTTTATAGCGGATATACCCCTACATACCCAGACACACACACACACACACACACGAGCGCACACACATATTTATCTATACATGTAAAGACCGTTTTACTTCGTATGTCCTCGTATTGTAAACAACATTACAGTTAACTTCTGTATTATTTCTCTCAAAAGGATTCTCAGAAACAACAGTATAAGCGCCATTGAGGGAAGTACATTCCATGGTCTCGACACTCTTTTTTATTTGTAAGTATGGAAAACATATCATATTCATGTAAACATATCATATTCATGTACATGTAGTTCGTATGCTTTTAGCATACGAACGAGTCTTTTGATCAGGTAATCAGCGTCACAGTTATACGTGTCTCCTAACTTATTCTTGATAATGACAAGTACTGTCAAACGCCTCATATTCTAAATACATTTGACCGTACAGCATAACACGTTGACACTGACTTTTAAAAAGGTGAACGGGGCACAAACAGGATGTATTTTGTTCCCAATTCAAAGTGTTAATATCAGTGTAAAGCATCTTCAAAAGAAGGAAGACCAAATATTAATATTTGTTCTCGACGTGAAAAAGCTGGCCTGTTCGGTATGGATATTTCTTCTCTTTTCCGTTGAATTTTATATGGAAAACCAAATCCCATTAACTCATAGGTAATTCTCTTAGCCCTGTACATCAGTGAAATATTATCCAGTTTTTGCTAACATTGTTGTTTATCAAGGAATTAACCACCAACGAATGATGTTTAAACGTCTATCAGTAATCACCATAATTGCATGTACTATTTTCAATGGTAAAGAGTTATATTTTGAGTTTTAACACGGAGACACAGTATACATTTGATTTGAACCTTTTAACTCACTTTATAAATCCTATTGCTCCATTAAAAAATTTCAAAACAGTAAAATTATTGAAGTGTGTCTGATAATTCCAGGAGCTATATACAGTGTTAAAACATATCAGTGTTTGTCATTTATGTGTGGGTGTTGCATTGTTTGTTTATTTGTTTTTTGTTGTTTTTTTTTTCCCCTTCTGCGATTGTTATTTACTTAGGGATCTTTCTTACAACAACCTTCGGATCATTAACAACCGTTCGTTTGAAGTTCTGGACGGCTTAACAGACTTGTAAGTAGATTTTAAAAAAAGATCGATTTTATTTACAATATCAATAATTGAATCAGGATCGCGGCACCAATTATATTAACACTAAAAGATAATAAGACAATTATGATTGACTCTCATTCTTCAAAATGGTATAAACCTAAATTTGTCTATATTTCAAAATACTTTCAAATACGCACGGAATAATTAGTACAATCCTATCCATTGATATATATCCATGACACTGCAGTCATAATGAAATTTGTGTGTGCTGTTTTTCGCTGCTTTATTCTTCAACAGAGACTTAAGTCACAATGATATCATCGAAATAATGGTGGACGCATTTGCTGGTTTAGAACAGTTGGTGGCACTGTAAGTATATATTGAAAACACACACTTAAGTTGGCTAGAGATGTTTACATATCTGTTGCCGTTATTGATCGATATTTCCTAAAAAAAAAAAAATGATGGAACTGTCAGGAGAGAGTTTTCTTAATTTGTCTGTCCTGGAAACAAATTAATTTTGTATGGTCGCAACTGATTTGTAAGATTTGTAAGATCGAGACTATTTTAGATCCATAATTTACAATTCAAGGGAATATTGTGTATTCTTGTCTTCTTCCTCTTTCTTCATCAATCTTCCGAGGATCGCTGTCCGTAGTTCTAATTGGTTACCTCTTTATCACGCTATCATAGTCTTGTTTCCTGTCGTCAAGTCAGTCTTCTTTTTTTTTCTACAAGTAATCCTTTTGCTGTTTCTGGTCTCGTGCTATTGTTTGTTTGTTGTTGTTGTTAATTATTTGTGTGTAACTGTTTGTCCGTCTGTCTATCGGGGGGCTCCAGAGCCTTTTGTGCCGCTTAGTTGCTGTTTTCAATCAATCTTGGCATTATTTTTTTTTTATCCAACAGGGGTCCACACTCTACAAGCTCTGTCTTTTTGTTTTATAGTGGGTCCCTTTATTTTTATCACACAATGCACACTGACAATTATTTCACGTCTGTTACTTCAGCAACAATAGCAATGTATCTGTACTGTAAGTTTTCCATTATTGTTTTCTTTGGATAAATTCACATGAAATATCTTTGTCTCTAAAGAAAGTGAGATTTATATGAAGGCTATTTATTTTACTGTCAAAAACAAAACAAAAACGAAATAAATTTGAACTAAACCAAACTGCTACCCTACATTTTTTCACAAATGTGTCGGGGGAAAAGAAACCAAGGGGGATCGAAACTCTGACATACTGCTTTTCTGGGCAGTGACATTACAACAATGCATCCCTGGTTTTCCGGCGGTGAGACGATGAGCTTGGAACAAGACATCTTAATACCCAAGCCACGAAATTACGTTATATGTGGAAGATATCTCCGACACCGTATAACGTACAAGAATTCAACAAGATTCTGTGATCATGTGATAAGGATAGAAGAATAAGCAAAAAAAAAAAAGGATGCAATTGCATTGATTGAAATAACTGATTAAGAGTGTCACTTTCATAATTAAACTGCTGATTTCCCCAAACTGCAGTACCTTACCCATATGATTCACTGCAAAGGTGGTGGGGCGTTCTTTTGCAGCTGGACACTAGTCTACAGTTAAAATTTTTTTTTATATATATATATAATTATAATTATGCGGGTAATTCATCTTGTAATGAAAGAAAAAACTACAGGAGGCTACTATTAACAAAGTTATGATCGACGTTAGATACATGCGTGGTAGGGTATTGGTACGCCCCTCTTTTGGATTAAACCTTTAAATACTTCAACATTTCGGTAAACAAATATATATATATATATATATATTCATTATATATATATATATATATATATATATATATATATATATAATATATATATATATACATATATGTAGATAATATATATATATATATACATATATATATATATATATATATATATAGCGTGTCCCAGAAAAAACGAAACCGAGTTTCATTGCAATTCTTTGCGATCATAATCACATATTTGCTTTATGAGTTGTACATGGATTGAAAGATACACTTCTCTTCTTTCATTCGATGCACAACACGTTGTTCATAATTCATGCATGACTGAGTTAGAACAATAGACAGTGGTGTTACTAAAATTTCATTTGCACGAGCAAATGGCAACTTTGAATGAATTTTTCAGACTTTCCCAGCAATCTTTTGCAAAAGATAGAGTCATAGCTTTACTATCCATTCTTTTTCCTTTCATATGATATCCCATGGGTAAAAAATGATCAACGGCTGCTTGAGAAAACTTAATTTGAAAATATCCTTACATTTTACCCAGATAGATAGATGGTAAAAAAGGAGCAGTTAGCTTTCCCGACTCCTGCCCGACTTGGCAGATAACAATGGCCTTCATGCTTCAATGAATTTCCACAAACATGAAGGGAGAGGGTAAAAGGGAATGTTACAGACGATTCGGTTGTGAATAGGGTCCTAAATTAGCATGTGATCATGAGCTTGCCTGACCATGCAGCTAACTACAGAGCAAAGGGTGTTCATCAGCGGAATGTTTGGGAAGGTAGGGTGGGAGTAACGGACCGAAAAAAAAAACCTTCCGAGCCCCCCCCCCCAAAAAAAAAAAAAAAAGACAACTTTCTGCCCTGCAGTTGCACCTTTGAAATGTTAGAAGTGCAAGTTCAGTGATAAATAAAGTGATGTACCCTCTCTTTCTGCTTCGCCACCCCCTTCAAAAACTTCAAAACCCTGTCATTGATGAAGGACTAACCACGCGTGAGTGAAATGTAGGGAGGAATGAAAACAGTTAATAAGTTTGAGGTATCATAAAAATGTGTATCATTGTTGTAATGTTGATTTCCCGTAGCCATTGGACTGCGTGCAGCCTGAGAATACTCGCGATATTAGTCTTCAATTATTATAAATAATGATGTCTCATAGCTTATTCTAGATAAATGACAACAAAGGGCTGTCCGTCTCATACAGCCTTCTCTGTAAATACCCCCCCCCCCCCCCCGAACAACATTCACTGTAGCACTGCGGTTGTTTTGTGTGAATTCAATAGTGCAGATGAGCCCATTGTCTAATGCTAAGACGGGAGAGCTGAATGCTTGTTTTTTCGCTTATTCGTAGAATTGGTAGAAATGAAGCATGCTTTCATACAGATTTTTCTCAGGCATGCGTTATTCGTATTTGACGCGTAAGGTCTCATATGAAAGAAGAAAATATGAATATTTGGGTTATGAACTTTGTTTTTCGAAAACGTAACGTTGTAAGTTTGAAAAATTCACTTAAAGTCACCATTTGCGTGTGCAAATGAAAATTTGATAGCACCACTTTTCATTGTTCCAACTCAGTCATGCATGAACAATGAACTTTAAGTTGTACATCAAATGAAAGAAGAAGAGTTTATCTTTCCATTGATGTATATCTCATAGAGAAAATGTATGATTTCGATCGTAAAAAGTTGCACGGAAACCCGGTTTCGTTTTTTCTGGGACACGCTGTATAAAGGCAAAGGCCTGCATAAGCTCGACACACACACACACACATACACACAGTTAACCCTATAAATCCCAAGCTATTTTGACCCCTGCGAGCACAAGGGTGTGTGTGTGTGGGGGGGGGGGGGCTGCACACTGTACCCCATAACTTCTTTATTATATGATGTATCACCGTCATAATATTATTTGACACGTCGGTAGAGCAACTCATACTCTACATGACGCAACATTTGAAATTTCTCGAGGGTCACCCACTGAGGCCATCAAAAAAAAAAAAAATAAAAAAGATATACTGACGAAATATGCTGAAATCATGTTTCTTCTAATATTTCTTTATTCAGAGTGTATAATATTATGTTGTATCTTATACCAATCATTTTTATATTTGCCACAAAGGAAATGCAAATCAACCTTCACTATGTGTTATGGTTGCAAAATTTCAGGTCAACACACGGGGGTGCTTTTCATTACAGTATGATTTGATTTTATTTGATTTTATTCATTTATTCGCTGTATTGCATCATTTACAATTCCTTTTTTTAATCGGGTAAAGTCCGTAGGAGTGGCAAATGAAAATATGATAAGGGGTACAATTAAATGTACCCCCCTTGGTTTTATAGGGTTAAAACATACAGACAACTGGTACGAGACATGGTTAACTATAAGTATATGTGCAATCATCCCCTGAATTCATTTCACCTTACTCTGTCGTTAAAGGGTGTGTACAGTTCTGGTCGAGGTGAGGATACTATACAGTGTAGCTTTTAACGTTTTGCGAGATATACAGAAACCACTCTATTAGATGCCAAAGAGCATGCAATTCTAAGGGGTATCAAAAGTTTATTTGATGAAAATCGGTTTTGAAATGGGTGAGATATCCAAAAACAAGGTGGAACAAAGAGATCCTAACAAAAGGTCTGGCTTTTGCCTTTTATTATTATCACATTTTTTTGGATATCTCACAAATTTTCATCAAATAAACGTTGAATCCTTCTTAAGATTATATGCACTTTCACATTTCATAAGGGGTTTCTCATTATCCCACATACGAATGTTCGAAGCATTGAATCCCCACCTCAACCTGTCCTGTTCAGTCCCTTTAAAGCACAATTTTAATATTTCGCACCTACCGTTGTAGCCGACAATCACATTGCGCGAGTTCTTCTGACGACATCAAGTCAGCACTTACTATTCCAACCGATATCTCTATCGTTGTTCTTAGGGATCTCTCACACAACAAGATTCATACCATTATCAGTGGAGTGTTCCACGATTTGACCAGCCTCTATGCTTTGTAAGTACTGTACAACAAAATTATGTTCTGAGACTTTATCCGATATTTTCGATTCATTATGGTTATAGTCAAATCGTTAAGATTGAATCATGTTAATATGTCGTGGCAATAACGATGTTACTAATCACTTTTTTATCATACTGCTCGTCAAATTACTAGCAAATGTATCTGAAAGGACTGAAGGAAAAGAAAACGACCAGTACTGGGCGTACCATTTTAACCCAATGTTAATGCATGACGTTCTTTCGTGATTCCAATTCTATTTTAGTTGTTGACTTAAGTTTGATTTTTTTTTTCAAATCCATGAACAGTTACCTAGTCATACAGTGTAAATGTCTTGATGATCATTTTTTCTGTTAATTTTCACGCAGGAACCTGTCAATGAACGCAGTCCAGCTTCTTCAGTCGCGCACTTTCTCAAGTCAGACAATGCTAAAGTACCTGTAAGAGACGATACAATAATCCTTACCATTGACAGCATTGATGCTACTCTAGATGTTATTGTTTGCTACTATCGTTAATATATATAATCATTGTCATGTAACAGTTATACAGGTTTGCCCTAATGGGCAGACCAGTCATGTTTTAGAGGGTTCAACTGATTCTTTCTTTTTTATTTTTAGGTAACTTACCACGCATGTTCAGTTTTTTGTTTTCTGTCTTTCCAAGTTATCAATTGATAAAAAGACACCTGGGAACATAAATAATCATGTGTTATTTACTTTGCAATTACTTTCATTATTTGTGTATACAATATAATCTCGATGTAAGTCCTTCTTTAAGATGGATGTTGCGTGTTGTTTTGTTTTTTTTTTTTCGTCACAGAGCATTGGATAATAATCCAATTACATACATTGAACCAGATGCATTCATCAACCTCACTGAACTGGAATATTTGTAAGTAGAAAAAAAGACAAATGTTCTACCACTTCTGGGTTTTTTGTTGTTTTTTTTTTTTTGTTTTGTATTTGCAACTATTCAACGTTTGACTTTTATAGGTAAACTTGGATGGATTTGTATCCCTGCCTTGACAGTGTGTCTTTAAAAAAAAAAAAAACCTAAAACAAAAACAAAAAACATAATTTAGCCAAGACCCTTACTTCTTCTTTCATTTCAAGAATTCAAAAGTGAAAATCAGGAGAAAACAAATAAGAAAAAGTGCATGTACAACGTGAATTACAAAGCAATTCCGCCATAAAGTAGAATCGTGTCGTAGTATATAAGAGCGTACTCTTTGAAGTAATGCAGATAAATATTGCAATAATTGATGGTCTTTCGTGTGCTTTTTTTTTCTCTCTCCTGTAAGGTTTCTAACAAATGTTAAACTGCACGTTGTTGACAGCAACACAGTGACACCGCTTAAGTCTTTGACAGCTGTGTAAGTATGCCGCGTTGTTTGTGTTTTGTTCTAAACGCTGGTTGGAGATCATTGAATGAAAATTGCCCCGCCCCTTGAAATGATATTGGTTAATGATACTATTGACGGATAATGATAACAATATTCATGACAATGATATTGATAACAATACAAGTAATGATAATAATTTGTGAATTTCGTGGGTGTTGAACAAGTATAAGAACACATCACTGAAGTTTAAGGAAAATCGACAATCCACTTAAAAGTTTAAAGTTTTTATTAAACCCAATTTCCGTCATCTTTCTTGGGTATAGGGCTACAACAATGTGGGATGTCACAAAAGAGGAACGATTTAAAGAAGATATAAAGAGATTTCAACCGAATTTCACATATTTTAATGAAACAAACGCAAACAGAAGGAATCCCGTTTTGTTTGCTCAATTTTCCAGTAATAAATAATATTCATTCTGTTCAGTTTTTCTGTTTGCATTTGCTACATACTCAAAAAGCTGCATCACTTCGGTGATCCCTCGCATTTATCTCCAAGTTGAATTATCCTTCGGGTTTATGCAAGGTTCAAGTGTGTACGTGTGTGTCACACACAAACAAACTGCTATAGCTTCTGACAATTCCAGCATTGAGAATTTAGGGTTTCTGGGACGAACACTGAACTGGGGCTTTCTATAGCTCAGTCGTTAGAGCACCGGGCTAGAAATCCGGAGGTCTCGGGTTCGTATCCCGAAGGAATCCCATTTTCTTTGCTCAATTTTCCACTAATCTTTGAAAGTACACATTCCCTCATCTTATTACTGACACATGTGAATGGTAATATTTTCCCCTGCATTCTTTAAAAAAGAAGCAACTCCAGCATTAGTGCTCTTTCATTAAGTCAGAAATACGAAAACCTCTTGATTTCTCTTTATATTTTACTCAGATCATTAAAAACTGTCAAAACGTTTCTTAGAAGTCGCATTCTTTCAGCATGTTTGAATCTTCCATCTTTTGTTGCGGGTTACGATTAGGAATCTTATCTAGTAATGCCTAATGGGATATATGATGTAGCGTTACAGGTTATCAAGGAGTGGGAGTGAAAGTAAAAAGCGCTGCCCCAGAATGCGTGAGTCTGTTGTTTGTTGGTTCGTATGTTTGTATTTATGTGTATGTGTTTGTGTGTGTGGAGTGAAGTAGGTGTTATATTTCTCTATCTACGCTGTTACCTGTATACACGTTAAGGACATGTCTGCATTTGTTTGTTAATTCGTGCATTCATATGGCAATCAATGATACAAATTAATTTTCACTATTACTCATACTAGATCGACTTCCGATACTCGCCTCTGCTGCCTTGTGGCAAATAGCACGAACTGCACTTCGACCGTCCCAACGAATCCTCTTGACACCTGCGGTAGTCTGTTTCCGAGTGTCGTATTAAGGGTGTTCGGATGGTTAATGGGATTGACCGCCCTCATTGGAAACTGCGTAGTATTGTACCTACGTCTCTTCCAAGCACAAGAAAGCAAGGTCCAGAATCGACTGATCGCAAGTCTTGCCCTGGCTGATTGTGTAATGGCGGTGTACATGTTGATCATAACATCAGCAGATTTGCGTTTTGCTTCAGATTATTTCCTGAATGCGCCGCTGTGGCGGAATTCAGGTCTCTGCCGTTTTGCAGGGTTTCTGGCATTTCTCTCAAGTGAGGCATCTGTGATAAGTTTGACGCTGATAACTATAGATAGGTTCGTATGTATTGTGTTCCCGTTCGGTGGTTGGAAAATTACTACCAAGTGGTGTAGAATCATGCTCTGCATCACTTGGCTTTCTGTTTTTGTGATTTCTCTTCCGACTTTGATTGATAACTCGAAAATACCGGATTTCTATGGACAGTCAGACGTATGCATAGGCCTTCCTCTGCACTTGTCGTCTGGTGGTACAGGTGTCTTAGTCACAACCAAAGAAACTGAATGGAGTAGGGATTTTACAGTCACTTTCGAGTCACTTAGCAGCAAGAAACGTCCCCCATGGATTTACTCAATCGTTGTATTTATTTGCATGAACTTGCTGTCGTTCATCTTTATAGCAGTTTGCTATATTGTAATGTTCGTCAAAGTGAGGCGGTCGGGCAAAGAGTCCACAAACACCGCCTCTCGGTCACGTGAGATCAAAATGGCTCGCAGAATGGCGATTCTGATCGGAACTGATCTTACCTGTTGGATGCCCATCATTTTAATGGGCATACTAAGTCAGACAGGCACAGTCACAATACCAACATCTCTCTATGCCTGGAGTGTTATCTTTATTCTGCCTATCAATTCCTCCCTAAATCCAATGTTGTACACGTTCATGTCTTACTCTGACAAGGGCAAGAGAACACCCAGATCCAAGTAACTCCGGTATCCCCGTACGTCCTATCCAACATAAAAGAGCGGGGAAAACGTAGGCCCTATAATACACTTGTCAAGCACGATTAATTCCTCTAGATGAAAAGCTGCGAAATACATTATTACACAAAATTGGCCAACATGCCTGGAAAAAAGAATCTGAACAGAGCAAAAGACAAAGAAAAGTTATATTTCCCACAATATGTCTAGAAAGCATTTCCTTCAACAGGTTTTACAGGATTTCCTATACCCTGATCGCAGGGAGCAAGTTAAAAAACGTCAACTGTATAACTAAAAAAAAAAAAAAATGTCAGAGATAAAGATGTCGCGATAGAACAAATAGTCCAGCGGATATAGAAAAAATCATGCACTTTATGGTAAAAGCACCATACTTGGTACACATGTACATGATGCCAATACAAGTCATTTCTGATATGGAAGCCACTCTGATTCTCCCTTTGGCGGCCGTGGCGGCCATTTTTCAAAATGGCCGCCATGTGATATAGCAATGCTGTGTATTTTGGAAACTATAAGTCCGATTGTTGTGATTCTTGTACCAAAGTATAGGTTTTGAGGGTCAAGGATTCCAATAAGATAATTTTTGAGAGGATAAAACCATGGCAACCTACTTCTTGGCGGCCATTTTGAAAAAAAATATGGTCACCATGTTAGATAAAAAGATATCCTTAAAACGCATGGACAAAGGGTCATGACTCTGGTACCAACTTATATGTTTTGGGGGTCAAGGATTCCCATAAATTCAAGTGTAAGTGAATATGAATCGCTTCATCCTACGTTTTGGCGGCCATTTTAATGAATATGACTGCCATACAACAGAAAATGAATATTGTATATCTTCGAACTCAAAAGATATATAATCACGATTCAAGTGTAAAAGTATAGTTTTGGGGTGACATTTTTCAATTTAACGATGTTTTAGGAAAGTGAATAGGTTCATCACATCCTTTGTTTGGGCGGCCATTTGATAAATATGGCCTCCCTCCAGTTATATAGCGTACGAGTGTTATGATAGCGGGATGCCCATTGCGGATTGATTCTGGTATAAACGTTTGTTTTAGAGACCAACAATTACTTGTTCACTCATTTCAGTATTCTTACGTGGAACATCTGGGTATAGTTGACTTTGGAAGCATTTTGGAAAATATGCTCAACTTCCTTTATAGGATTTCTGTGTGTACAGTATGTGAAAAACATGATCTTCACAATTTCATGTCTGAAGTACATATTTCTCAAGATTATACAGTTTCTAGAAATATAGACTCTCGCTTTCTCTGGTCCCTGGACCAAGGAATGAAAATCATAGTTTCCAACCAATAATATAGTACATCTGTTTTCTTTGGAAATATGACACTAAGTGTGAGAAAACTTCTAAAACTTATTGGGTCACTTTTATACATCAAATGTAAGCACACTACAATTATGTATGTCTGTAAAATCCATGATTGACCAGGCTGTTCTGATACTTACAACTACACTGAATCTTATACATCAAACGATAAAGTAAATATGATAGATATTATACGATACATCTTTACAGGTTTATATCTAATTGTAATTTGCAGCTTAGTGGGTAAAGAATCGGCCTCATGAAAACAAATCAGATCTTCTGCCAAAGTTTTGTATCCTATACCAACATCATTTCTTTTAGACAAAGCTGGACATGATAGGTTTTTTTTTTGTGTGTGTGTCATCATCTTGACATATGAATATGATGTACTTGGTCCAGTCTGTTTCTTTCCTAGAAGCTGGTTTCTCGGTTGAAATGAGCTTTGCTTTTGAAACCATGTTATCCTACAAATAAACCCAATTACCAATTACTTAAAAAGATAACATTTTATGTAAATGTGCTTCACAGAGGTAAAGCAAAAAACTTATGTGCACATTTTTTTCTACAAATGTGACAAACATTTTTGTTAAATGGATTTGTGGTTGTGAATTTGACCTTTTGATGTACAATTATTTGTAAAGAACAAGAACAAAGAAAAATTAAATTATCTGTTTCTGTGTGTAGTTCTACTCTGAATACATTACTTGTTATAGTTGATTTATGCATTAATTTTTATCAATGATTTTAGCCTCTTGAACAGAATTTCACCCTACCCTAACTCCAAAGAAATTATACAAATATATGTTTGATGCATTTGCCATTCTCATATGGAATAAGGATTAAGGTTTCATAATTCAAAAGCAACTTCGACAGGTAAATGGACAGTGGGCATTTCAACGCAATTTTATAGCGTAACAGCGCCCATCCAAAATATAAACTACAAGAAAAATTATGCTAATTTATGAATTTAAGGAAAACTTCAAAGAAATACTAATTTGAGGGTTCATGATTATTGGAAGATAAAACTGCAGAATAAAATATTCAGTATACCGATCTTTCTACTTACCGGCACCAGTAGAAATACTGAAGACGTTCTCTAAAGCGCACCTGCATCTACATAACTATGCATTGACGTTCATCACCGCTAATCAATGGATGATCAGGAACAATAATTGTTTTGGATTGTCAGAGCTCATTCGATTCCTTATAATTTTGTGTAACAGTTTTGACAAGGTCATACTATGAAATAATGAACAAGAACTGAGAACTTTAGAAATCAATAGGTCTTATAAGACTGCAATAATCATTTTTTGTTTTTGTGGCTCAAAACTGACAGTACACTTATTGTACTTTCCTGTCTATGCATCAAAAATTGGGGGGGGGGGGGAGTCTTCTATTCCATTCTCACCATTTACTCTACCTAACTGATATTCAACATAATTATCTTTATAGTATTCCAGGTATGCAACAATTGTACTTATGTGATGTTCAACACCTATACTTGAATAGTGGATGTGATAGAGGTATGGTCAATCAACAACAATCCATGAACAATAAAGAACTAATCGCTGCAACAACAAAGGAGTTTTATTTACCAATGATAGGTGAACGATTCTTGTCAATGGGACAATACATATGGCAAGTGAGGGTAAGTAAGCCACTGGTCTATTCAACAAGGCGCGTAGCGCCGCGTTGAATAGACCAGTGGCGAATCTCGCGCCGAGTGCGGTATTACGTGCCCCAATGCACGAACAAAATCATAAATTATTCGTTTTATATAACACCTTGTCCACAATCACAGTACTAAATTAGTGACCACCAACTCATGAAGGCCCAAAAATAAATGTAACAATAAGGCCGAGAATTGTAAACCACCCTGTGTACTGCTTTCAAACACTCGTCATGATTCGACCACACAGTCACAGGAATCACAAACTCTGCAGGGTCTATACCTATTCTACACTAACGTTAGATCGAGTTAGGCCTGACTGTTACTGTTAGGCCGATCTGAGATGTCGGTAGATCTAGTAGTAGGTCTAGACTTTGTCTATTTCCGAAAATGATTTTGTATAAAAACACAGAAAAATAATCAAATTACGGTTTCTCAACTTGAAATGAAGTCTTGATTTTGGGATCACTGTGGTCCACGTAGCAGATCAGAGTCAAAAGTAAAAACACAGCAGTAGGTAAGGCCGCAATACATGCAACTAGCTAGGGAAGGTAGCTGCGCGTACACGTTTCACGTTGCATGCAGTACTCCGCTGCGTCTGGTCTGTGAGACTTACCGGCAGCGCAGCGCAGCCGGCCAGCACGTAGTTTGTTGGCGCTTTGCTAAGCTAGTGTGAGCTGAGCCACAGAACTCTACAGTGAGCGGCCGTGCAATAGTAGCCCCCTGCGAAGCCGTGCTATAGTACCTTCGAGCCGTGCAATAGGCCCATGCCAGGGGCCTATTGCATGGCTGTCACTCTCAATGAGTTTGATAGGTATTTTCTATTGAATGTCATGTGACATGTTCTTGGCCAATCACAATTCGACATCATTCTGAGGTGTTGTATAAATATATATATATATATATATATATATATATATATATGGTGGCCCCTCAGAAAATGGAAACGATTTTTTTTTTTCAAAACCAAAACGAAATTATCCAATTTGGTTCGGTACTTTTCTTTGTAGACATGTTTTTGTTGATCATTAATTGAGTATATGAATATAAGAACGACCCAAGTCCATGGAAGACCATTTCGAGTAAACTAAAAAAAAAACTTCATATCTTTTTTGTTTGTCCAATAATATTCTATTTAACTGTGATGGGAAGCCAACATTGTATATACAAATTAGAACATATATTTAATTATGACAATTAACATTAACATTAATTGTGGAGACGCCATTTTGTGTGATGGACTTGGGTCGTTCTTTGATTCATATGGACTTGGGTCGTTCTTTTATTCATATACATGAAATTCTGCTATAGAAATGAGAGAAGGACGAGAGAGGGCGCTATAATATGAATGTAAGAATGACCCAAGTCCTTCATTCTTACATTCATATAAGATTTAACTCATTTATTTCAGGCACTTCCGGGGGTAATTAGGATTTATCATTTATACACAAGATGAGTCCATGCATAAGCTACAATTTCCCATGTCAAACTGAATTTGGCCAAAAATTGGACTTGGGTCGTTCTTATATTCATATACTCAATTTCTTACTTTATTTTATCAAAGCTCAGCAACGGAGACTACCCAACAATTGAAGGTGAATTTTCGACAATAATCCTATTCAAGCATTCCACATTGTGATGTGCGGCCTCAATTCTGTTTTAGTCTCCCAAGGCAGTGGCTTTTGTTCGATTCTGAATTTGTTGAAATGAGCTAAGAAATTTACGCTCGACCCGTGTTTACAAAAACATCTGTAGAATAAAAAATCCTCAACCAAATCGGATGATTTTGGTGTCATTCTTCTTCTAGATAGATTGTCTATAACTTTGTGTCATTCATTTTTGCATAAAGTAATGCAAATGTGCAAATTATTTGCGAAAACTCGCGTTTCCATTCATTCTAGGCTACACTGTATATAATGTGTGTGTGTGTGTGCTTGTGTGTGTGTGTGTGTGTGTGTGTGTGTGAGTATGCATACTCTATGTAGTGCGGCAGTCATATTTATCAAAATGGACCTGAAAACGAGATGTGTTAGTTCTATTCATCAGCAAATGCTTGTTTAAAATCATTGACCCCAATTAGTTTCAAAGACGTACAGTATAGTATTATATTCCACAATTCCACAATTCATGCTATTTTACTCATGTTAGAGAAAATTATCAAAGCGATCGATGCCAAGTGTCATACAGTAGGTATCTTTCTTGACTACTCCAAGGCCTTTGACACAATCAACCATGAAATATTATTATACAAATTACAACACTATGGGATTCGTGGGAGGGCCTTGGAGTGGTTTGGAAGTTACCTTACTGGAAGAACTCAATTTGTTAGTTTGAATGGCCATGTGTCCAGTTCACAGCCTATAACTTGTGGGGTACCGCAAGGATCCCTTTTAGGTCCGTTGTTGTTTATTCTTTATATGAATGACTTTCGCAGTTCGACCTCTCTGCTCTATTTTCTACTTTTTGCCGATGACACCAGTATTTTTTATTCAAATCGAAACCCTTATGTTTTACTGAATACTGTAAATACTGAATTAAAATCAGTATCTAAGTGGATTCAGGCTAATAAATTGTCATTGAATTTGACTAAGACAAAATTTATGGTTTTTAGCAATAGCAATTTAGCAATCAATATTTTACCTGGTAAGTTGGTTGTAAACGACGTAGAATTGAACCAGGTGGAATATATAAAATTCCTTGGTCTTTATATTGATTGTAAGTTGACATGGAAAGTTCATGTTGATTCTTTGCGTAAATTATTATCAAAAAATGTAGGTGTTATGTTTAAGTTAAAACAGTTTTTTCCTAAACATGTTCTGCATTCATTGTACATGTATTCTACTCTATTTTTGCCTTATATAGGTTATGGAATCCTGGCATGGGGAAACTGCTGTACAACTAGACTTAATTCTTTATTATTGATACAGAAAAGAGCTATACGGATAATTAACTTCGCCACATTTTTCGAACACACTAATGTCTTATTCTTTTCCAGTAGAACACTTAAGATCCAGGATTTATATCACTTTAATATCGGGTCATTTATGTATCAGTTAAACTCAGGTGGTCTCCCTGATGTGTTTTCTTCAATGTTTGTCAAAAATACTGAAATTCATTCTTACCCTACGAGACAAAAAAATGACTTGTATTGGCATCATGTACACGTGTACCAAGTATGGTGCTTTTACCATAATGTGCATGATTCACCCTATATGTGCTCTATATCCGCTGGACTAGAACTAATTCGCAAGGTCTTGCCAGATGGCCATCATATCCCTCTGAGAACTCTTTACTTCCTTAATAGACCTCCGAGAGAGCTTATACAGACGCCTCTAGACACTTCAACGTCATTTCATGCCACCCCCGACGATTCTTGTGCCAATATATTTGTTTGCTCAGATCTTCTTTTTCTTCTAGACGCGGGAAAGGACGGAATGGTATAAGACATTTCCCTTAGCTTCAATTAGGTCTGATATTGTGCGTTGAATTGTATACAGTTGTTGCTGCAATAGTCAACTTTCGTTTTGGTACCCTATTGGATCAGGACCCTTTTGCCTATTGGGTCTCTATACAGCGCGCCTACTCAGTGTAGTCCGTCTTCGAAACTTTATGCGGGGATCCTCGTTAAGTTCCCTTAGATTTGTTTTTAGGTGTTCCACTTCTTTTGAGGCTAGCAACACCAGAGCCCAATTGGCCTTTTGCACTGTTCAATGTTGTTAAGTCGTGATTTAGAGCATGATAATAGAGCGGATGTAGGAGTGTGATATTGGTCAAGGAAAAAAGCGACTTTGAATGCTTCTAAGGCTTAAAATAGAGAATCCTTATGCGATACATTAGGATGAAATTCCCCGCTTGATAGCTCTCTTTTGTATTAATAGACATCGTAGTTCTCTGCTCACTGTTTCTCTGAATACGATTTTGCCTTACGAAAAGTTGAGTACTAATTTCAACAGCTACTTGTTACACAGCCTCGGCTCAGAATAACCCTACTTTACATTTACATTAAAAAATATCACTTTGTTTATTGAATGTTCATGGTTGGGACAGAAATATCTGGCGATTTTCAAGACTGTGTATACATTATAGCTTTGTTGGAAAAAAAAAACGCAAGTGTTTTATTGAATGAATGTGACTAGTCAGGAAAACTTGGCAAGAAAATCGTATATCAGTCATATGATCCCTATTGACTAGTGGAATCTGTTGGTCAGAGCTGGTATGAAAAAAAAAGATACTTGGTAAACATCAAACCATCATAATTATTCGAAGAAAGGTCAATAGCTTTTGTACGTAACGGCGAATCAAAGTACAGAAAATGTTATTTTGAAAAATAATCATATTTCAAGGCAAACTTTGTTAAAAATCGATTATTATTATATCAATGGTGCAACTTCATTGGATGTCAGCGCGTATAATTTTGGTGGAACTTCTCATCATCTCGTAAGGGTGCTGAAGCGTTGAGATTTCATTCCTTTTTTAAGTTGCACTGAATTATATGCACACAATATTATATGTTTGTTTGTTTTTTACTCCGCATCAAAATAACATTATCTACACCGATACTAGCTACAGTAGTGACAATCGTAACATGATAAGCTATTGGCAATTACTCCTTAGTTTAATGTAGCCTATTTTGTGTTTGACATGAAATACCATGTGTACTAATACATGCGTTTGCAAATTTGTCAGTTTTCACAGACTTATTCAATGAGTATTCCATTACATTATTTCATTTTACATTTTCGTCCTCATTAACAATGAGGCTAAATCGAAGTTTCAAACAACGACAATGTTTATACAGCTGTACAGATACTATGTTATTTTGCTTTTACGTAGAGACAACATAAATGTGCTTATGATGTGTGAACAATGTATGTTTTTTGTTATATTATCGATAATCTAGCGATCTTATCAAGTCTTTTTTTTTCGTAGGTTGTTATCACTTCACCGAATTGGCTTACAATTTATCATAATGTAAACACTAGAGCATATCACTTCATACTAATACAGTATCACATTGTATCACGTAAACACTTGGTAAAGAAGGTTGTATTATGTATAGTATATCTTGAAGCAATATTTCTGTCAGATGAACTTGTGATGTAATGTAATTGATCAATTACTCCTGATTAATCACGGATTAGTTTAATCATTATGTCAGTTTATTTAGGTGTTATGAATAGTCATGAATAGCAAAACGACAGTGTCTCTTTGAATTTTGTGACGAACGTACTTTGCATGTGCTTATAAATCATTGTTCAAAGTATTTTTTTAAACATGTAATATTATGTATGTATCGTACATAAATATGATGAAAACATCTATACATAAATACTACATACATAATTATTAGATATATGTGCGTGTATGTTTAATTCCAGTCATGTATATGTGACAATGCATCACAAAACAGCAAGAACAAAAAATCGCACGACTTGATTTTCCGTGCGGACTAAAAAGAAAAAGAAAGGGTAAAACAAGTCAACAAAGTCAATCTTGATTTTTTTTTTCTGAAAGAGCTATTCTTCTTATACGTTGTTCTTAAGTTTGGAATCATAAAATGAAGTAAAGAGTGTGTTTTTAGCAGTTTTTTTACACCTTTTTTGTTATAATTAGTTGTGTTGTTTGCTTTGTCCTAGAGGCCGCTTTTCATTTCTGTAAAAAGCTTTTACAGATTAATCACGTTCAACTCGAATAACTTTTGTAAGGATGATGTTACTGCTTTGAAAGTTAGCATTAGTCATTTCAAATTAATTCGATAATCCCGTCATTGCTTTGTTATGTTGGTTTAAATTCTGTTTTTGTCCCCTTCATCACATGGCTTGATTAAGATTAAGCTCTTGAATAGACCTTCTAAGAGCTTCTTTTCTCAGTTCACACTTTTCCCGGCTGTGTGCTTTCTTTCCAGTATTTTGATAGATTAGGAGAGTCCGTCTGAAGAAAGTTACACATCATTTTAAAGTTTAGAGGATTCTCTTTCAGAATCTGACCTTAACTAAAAATTCTTATCTGGCGATTTTTTGTTGGTTTTGTGATGCAGGGTTGTATGTACAGATTATAGATACACACACACACACACACACACACACACATATTACATTTAACATGTATTTACTATATTCATTTACATTTATACATCTTACATCTTTGTAAAGATTGCTTGTTTCAAACTTAGCGATGTATCTGATTTTTCTATTCCACTATATAGGCTTTTGTAAATCCTAGGATTTATGGTTTGAAAGCTTTTCATCATTTTTCATTTAAAAATTAAATATTCCAGATTTCCTTTTCTATTTTTCTTACCTTCAACCTTTGTGACGAATATTACATCCGAACGAAAACTTTTTGCTTTACTCCGTACTGAAATGACATTGCGTATACCGATACCAGTTTAAACTACTGAAAAAAAGAAACGTGACAAGTTAGTAATAATGATCGCAATTATTCTATACTTTGATGTGCTGTAGTATCGTTGCCCTTTGTGGTTGATACGAAATGGTCTGTGTACCAATGTGTTCAAATTTGCCTGTTTTTAAAGACATATTCGATACAATATTTCATCATATTTTACTGTACCCCATATGTCTTCTTAAACAATGAGTTTTGACAAAGTTAAAACTTAACGGTAATGTTTCTTGCATGGTTTTATGGAATAGTTCATTATAGTGTTAAGAAATGTGAATAATGTATTTTGTTACCATTATAAATGGTAGATTTAGTATTTGAGTAAGGAGTCGTATCAAGTTTTTAGTAGGCTGTTACCACTTCTCCGCATCGGATTGTTCTCATAATGAACAACCTGTGCAACAGATTATTAGCGCATACATACAGTATTACATTGTATCACGTAGACGAGGTTGTTATGCATTTTGGACGATATTTCTGTAAGATGTATTTGTACGGTAATGTAAGTGACCAATTATCATTGTTTGATCACAGATTAGTTTCATCATCGTATGTCAGTTTAATTACGTGTACATGTAATAAAGTCATTATTAGGAACATGGCACTCTATCTTTGAATTTTGTGACGAACGTACTGTGACGAAAGTATTTTTTAAAAGGGATACTATTATATAGGTTTGTCCGGACAGTTCCATACTTGTTGCCATTCCAATACATTATTCAAATTCACACAGCACACGCACGCGAAAATATTTCGGGCATTAAGATTCAGAATATGAGCGATCAATTCCCTTTATGGGAGTTCTATTTCGTTTTCGTCAAATCAAATTCACACTTGGGCATTCAATGTCCACATGCGAGCATCGCATTTCCTATACCCGCACATTCAAATTCATGCGATAGTCATGCGATAGTTCCGATGAGCTTGTTTCGACCGTTCAATTTAATTTTCAGGCGATATTAGGTTATTCATTCGTGCAATCAGTTTAATGACGAAAATAGTGTACTAGGAGGGAGAACGGGCATATACAACAAATGAAGGCTTGCATAAAGTGTAATTACGAATGTTTCAACACTGCAAAAAGTCCTGTGTTAAATATGAAACACCAAGCTGGTGTTAAATTTCCGGCGCTCATTCATGGTGTTAGATTAACACCTCCGGGTGGCATTTCAAAATGTAAAATTGTTTTTTGAATAGTTTCTTAGTTACTGCACTTGTTGGTAATTTTGAACTTCAACAAGACGATAAAGAATTTTCTGATAAAGAACTTGATTTTTGAAAAAAAAAATGTGAAAACACATTTACACCATAGTAACACCAGTTGGTGTGGTCCCCTATTGAAGCTGGACGGGTGTTATACCATTGAAAATAACACCACCAATATCAAATCAACACCATGCGGTGTCATTATTGAATTTACTCTAGCGCAGTGTCAAAAATATCACCAGCCAGTGTCAAAGTACACCACAAAGTGCCAGGTGAACACCTTTTAACACCGTCACAATACATTTTCTACACCTGTGGGTGTGGTCCTCTATTGAAGTTTGATCGGTGTTAGATTTAACACCCATGGTGTTAAATCTAACACCGATGTTTTTACAGTGAATGGTTCTACATTGTTCTCTGTTGATGTGTTCTTTGTTTGTCATCTCGATAAACTTTAAATTGTAAGGTCCATCGCATCCGAACAACACGACAATCTAATCACATCTCTTGATGATACTGCTTGCTGACAACGCCCCAAACGATAACCACACATTAACAATGCATCAATATAAAGACAAACTGACACACAAGGATCTCACATAATCCAGCAAAAGTAAACCAATAAGTAATTAACAACAAACAAGACGTTTACAATGTTCATGTTACAATTTGTATCAGTTTTAATGTATAGTGTCAATCAACCGTCCGTATTATGCTCGTCTCTAGGCCTATGTTTGTTTGTTTGTTTGTTTGTTTGTTACCTTTTCCATCTAAGAAGATGACTGGATAGCCCATATTCTGCTGCAACAGCTGGTCTACCATGGGTCCAGTTGGAAGTAAGGTGGGACCACTTAACCTTGATAAACTCTCTGCTATTTGCGATGAATAAATGAAGTGGGATCTTTTACGTGCATGAGTTGTGACTCTCACACATAGACCCCCATTGTATGTCCTATCCGAGGGACATGTGCCTGCATATTCCTTTCCTGAAGCACCAGTTCAATTTTTCCAATGAGCAGGTGGATGTCTACTGCAAAAATAAATAACCTTCATCATAAACCCCAATATGTTCAAAGCTGAATCAAAAAGACTCACATACACGTCCCAAACTGACTGAATTGAGGAATTCTTCTAAATTGAATGCGGTTATTGGGAACATGGTTGGTATTCATGAATTTGAAGACCAGCTTGAGATGAATTTGAATGTTCATTGCTGATCCAGTGCTGCGAGCGTGAAAAGCGTGAAACTGGATGCTCGGAATAGGAACTTGAAGGACAAAAGTATGAAATTGACTGGGAAAAACTTTATAATGTTTATATCTATTATACATTAAAGCATAAAACTATACGTAAAATGTCAGTACTAAATGTATATGTATAGCTATTTACAATGTGTACCTTAATATATAGGCCTATATGTATGCACACACATACATACATACACACACACACACACATATATATATATATATATATATATATATATATATATATACGTTTGTTACTGTGTGTTTGTAAACATATAATGATATATATATATATATATATATATATATATATATATATTTATATATATGTATACATATATAATTTTTGGTATTTCGCTAATTACATTAGGCCTTTTTATATTCCAGAATATTTGAGTAATTAAGAAATATTTTGCTATTATAGTGAATGATAAAATGCATATGTTAAATTCCTTTTTATTCATCTTAATTTCAACCCCTGTGATGTCTATTAAATACCTACGAAAACACAGGCAATAACAACGGTTTTTTTTTTTATCTTACAGATGTATATATGAATACAGGTATTAACTTTTACCACGTCAGTTACAGAAGTTGTGAATGATCACTGACGCAGCGACTTCGATAGTCTATACATTCTACTTCCCTCCCCTCCCCTCCCCCTCCAAAAAAAACAAACAAACAAACAAACAAACAAATAAACAAAACATGCTACCCACCCATCAATTACCCCATTATCAATTTTCTGGGTTATGAAAATTCAACCCAGTTTTGATATAGGCTTATTATAACACATTATTCTTTATCACATTTTTTTTTCGGAATGCAAACTTAACTACACAAGGGGGAAAAAGCAAGTTGTCAATGTTCATGACATCCAAGGTCACATTCTGTATCCGGTGACTGTATGGTAATCTCCGTTTTGTTGCTTCCGATTCCCAGCACCTTAATTTTAAGCTATCATTTCTCCTCAATAACAACACAAACTTCTAAGATTATTTTAAAGTATAAACATCATACATATCAAGTAATTTACTTCCTGGGTCAAACCACTTCCTCTTCTCAATCCATGTTCATCTCATTTAGCAATACTCCTGCATTGAGTTTCCGGTTTACAATCTTTACAATCAGCGTCTCCAATTTGGAAAGTCATGTAAGTTTAGAAATGACATGGCAAGATCAACAAAAACCCAAAATAAAGAGCTTCCTGAATATTGAATAACGAATCACAGTATTATCCCTATTTCAAACTCAGACTCTTGTAAAATTACATGATATACATACGATAAATGCTAATGAGCAAATACTTTGAGAATTTGGCATGTTTTTGTTTTGAAATGAAATAAGGACTACTATGACCATAAGATCATGTTATAAGAGCACACCGACAAGATCTATCAAATTTGCTATAGTAACATAGTTCTTACTGAACATCGTGTAACTTCATATCGTTGTTATGGTATTGGTCATTTCTTAGTCATAATAAAACGTAACATTTAGCTCAGTGTTTGTGTGCAAGCAGTTTCAATGAAAAAGTCTTTAAAAGTAATCAAATGAAATAATTCGCTAACCATGTCCCTTTATTGAAAATACATTTGTGCTTGCGTATTCCAACAAAATCTTTTCCAGACTTAATAAATGGTACTGCAAACTCTGTAGTGTTTCGGATTCTTCCGCCGATATTTCTTGTCACACGCACACTTGGCACCGTTGAGAGGGTGAGTGCAACCTGTGTGGGAGAGTATGATATTGACAAAGAAATGTTACATACGATTTACAACAAAAAAAAAATCAAAGTATATAATAATTATAACATTAGCCGAGAAGCTGTCACGTTTTCGCACTTACAATGTAATACATATGTGACCGTGCATCACAAAACAAACAAAAAGTCGCACCCCTTCGTTTTACGTGAGGACTCATAAAAGGTGACATGGGACAACCAAGTCAATGTTTGGTTTTTCAAATTTCCTGAAAGAGGTATTTTTCTTCTACATTATAATTATGTAACTTTTCGATCGTAAAACGAATGGGACTGTGTGTTTTCAGCCGTTTTTCTGCAACCCTTTTTTGTGGAGTAGTGAGATCAGGTATGTCTTATAGACCCCTTTTCATTCTTGAAAAACATTCGCACACTCTTCACTTTCAGCTCTAATACATTTGAAGATAACAATACTGCGTAGAACGTTGGCATTGATTATAGACAGATAATCTCCTCATCGTTGTTCGCTCCTATGGTTACTTAACTAAAGATCTATGTCTGGCGACCAATAGTTGGTTTTGTGATGCAGGGTCACTTATACTGCGTTGACTCTGATAGATATTGTAATATTATTATTATATGATTATATGATGTTATAACGATGTGGCATAACGAAACATCATTTTTTTTAATTATTCAAATTCATGAAATTCTTCCGTCGAGATGTTTCCATTGCAACTGATTGATAAAATTGCCCTGCATCGACGTAAATAGCACTGAAATGATCAGTGTTTTAGTAGTAGCCATGATAAGGAAAAAATCATGGGTGTAGGAGTCGAACCTACGACCCCCTGATCTCCAGACAGGCGTCATCTCCACTAGACCAGCGAGCTTTCGCCTGACAGCAACTGTTGGTTCTAATCCTTATAGCATGCAGCGCGTGCTGCTTAATTATTCAACGTCATGAACATTCTTCCGTCGAGGTGCTTTCATTGCAACTGCTTGACAAACAATTTGTAAATCAGTTGCAATGAAAACATCTCGACGTACGCCCATGATTTTTTTTTTTATTATGGGCATCTAAAACAGTGATCAATCTAGTGCTTATTTACGTCGATGTGGGGCAATTTGTCAATCAGTTGCAATTTCTTTAGATTCTTCACACTTCATAATCGGAAGGGTATTATGTAGTGTCAAAATAGTATAAACGAACAACTAATGTGTATGTGCATCTATTAACCATGAAGCGATTTTTTCACTTTCTGTCATAAGCAGTAAGATATATGATTTGTACTTCAGACCACGCCGAGGACTTCAAGAGAGTCAACATATACAGACAATCGTTCTCATTTTCCCGAAATCACCTTATCTCTTTTCGCACATTAAATGGCAACCACTTGCAGGCAGATAATTTCAACAGGTAGTTTCTAATAGTACTTAAATATTCTATTATGTACAATCCCCGGTAGTGTTACATTTGCGCTAATTCCATTGCGTCAAAATGATTAATATGACCTTCCTCACTTTCATAACAAAAAATATGTAATATGCGGCCGCATAAAATGTTATGAAATGAACAGTTACAAACAAACGGTCTCACCATGACTGCCCCCCCCCCTTTAGAATAATACCATGAACAGATGAAGAAGATGATCGTCATACGTAGAGTTTATAACAATAAGGTTCGATTTCAATTTCAAGATTTTTTATGTCATGCTTCTCGTATATATCAATATTGCATCAAAAGTAGAACCGCAAATTCTTGTACTCTGCCAATAACTTACAACACAAACAACCAAAACAACAAAAACCGAATGCACATATGATATACACGATAAATATAATGATAGCAGGTCGGGTTGTCCAAAGTGAAGTATGACGGGACTGACATGAAAGCAAGCATGTTTGGCTGTAAGTTCCGAATAATCAGTGTTCGTGATTAGGAGAACAGGTGACTTAATCATACCGAATAAGGGAATCGAGAAATGCTTCGTAATTAAAACAAAATAAGAAAAAATAAACTTTACTAAAAAGTGATCCATAATGTTTCAGAGTAGAACATGGTTCTTTTATGTTATACAATGCCTACTTTGATGTACTCTAAACTATTGTTGCATTAGAGCTGTCACGGACATGCAGCAAAACTGACATGCATAGCTATTGGATCATTTGGTGCCTGCCGTCGAGCTCCTGCAGGCGTTGAGGATTATGATAAGAAGGAGTTTTTCAATAAAGGTTTATTGTACGGACATTCAGATTTATCGAACTCACGGAAGAAGCGACCCCTCTTCTCCATCTCAACATCGAGAACCTCGTTGCCTGCATCCGAGTCTCCATCGTCCAAGTATGTTGACAGGACGTCAAGCAGGGCGTCGACGTCTTCCTCCGACAGATCATACGGCGTTAAGGCTGACGTGCTGAGGCAGATCACCATAGCGACAGCAACAAAGAGCAATAACTGCTTCCCAAGAACCATTTTGCTTGTGGAGAGGCCAAGGTGTGCTGTCTCATGTAGTTTACAGTTACTTTTCCAAAAGAAGAAGAAGAAGAAGAAGAAAATAATGATGAAGAAGGAAAAGAAAGTACAACTCATGTTTTAACTTTTGATTTAAACATATTTTATGTGTTCGTATCACATTTTCAGAGTAACATAGATATTATGCATATCTTTCAAGTAAATTTTAGATTATGACTACTTGCAACTTAATATCCAAAGTGTGCCAGGTGAGTTTACTATGAAAGTGAAATCCATGTGTGTGCGTTTTTGACATTCCCGGGGTAAGTATATCAAAGAGGGAATTTAACCCTTCCGAAATAAAGCATTCCATAGGTACCTATTACGACGGCTCCTGTATCTTTATTGGCATTTTTTTTCTTTTTTAAGTGAAGATCTTTTCATTCAGCTACGGAGCCATTTTGCCCATTAGTCTTACCTTGCAAAGGTTCATTTGGCTCGAGCTGATGTAGAATGAAACAAAATATTGATAACGAAACAGGCAGGTTTTTTTTTTTTTTCAATAAAACATCACACAATAGTATTCTATTTCTTCCATCTAAGTGTATCAATTTCCATATCCCAGTACTTAAAAAAAAGAGAATGATGCAACAATATAAATGATTGAAATGAGGAAACATAAAGTAAATGGTACAAGCAAAGCCTGGAGCTAAATCCTTGCATTAAATGATGATGGAGAACATCGAACAAATTTTGTCAAAGGCGACAAACAGAAGAAAGTGAGAAGCGACTTACCTGGGCACTTCAGTTTATTTTATTTTCCCCTCGCTTATAGTTTTGCAGATTCTTAGAGAAAAGAGGAAAAAAGCCTTCCCACTTCTGTCGTCTGCCGGCAGCTGCTCCCGAAATACTAACAGACCTTGTTCGAGACGACGCGTTATAAGCTTTCCAAGTATTACGCAATCACTCCGAAAAGTATAATTATATCTAAGCTTTGCAAATTATGTCAAAACACGCAATACTATCAGGCTACCTAATCTTTTCATGTTATGAAACTTAATTTGCATGCAGCGTACGTTCTCAAGGGAGTTTCCACGTTAATAGTCGTCAAGATGCCATCTGCCTTTACATTGAAGTTTTCTCGGCTTTGATTTAGTTGGTGAAGACTTTTTTCCCCACCTTTGATGGGTTCTGCTGAGGTGTCAGATTTACTCCGACTACGCCAAGCACAATAAACTTTCCGATCGTTCTTTAGATTTTAAAGGGATTGTACAGTTTTGGTTGAGACCTAATTTCAGGTTTCTAACATTTTGGGGTGAGATAACGAGAACCCTTTTATGAAATGTGATTCCAAAACCGATTTTCATCAAACAAACTTTGAATTCGTCTTGGAATGTTATGCTTTGTACTATTTCATAAGTGGTTTCTTGGTGTCTCACACTAAGATAAAACCCTAATCCTTACCTCCACCAACAAGAATATTGTACCATCCCTTTAAACTGTCATATCATTATCAATGGTGTTACATGGCAAACGCGGAACTAGGAAAGGGAGGGATTAGTGGTGATCTAACGCATAATCTCCGTAGCCGTCTTTCGAAGTTTGGTTAAAGGGCATGTTCACCATTTCATACGCTATAACTCTGATATTAGTACAACTCTTCTATAAAAACTTCAGGTCATTAGGCCACTGAGTGCCAATGATATTGTTCGACTGAGAAAACGCATTGGAACACTTGAGTGTATAAAAAGACATGCTTCCTGATATTGTTTTTTTTTTTTTGGGGGGGGGGTTGGGAAAAGGAGTATAGAATGAATATTTTATTTTATCAATTGAGATGTTTAGAATATTATTTTGGTTAGAACAGAGAAATTTGAGTAGAAGTTTAAGTAGATGTATGTAGATATATATGTTATGAAATATATGTATTGTTAGGAAGGTTGGACTGTTGGTAAAGTAATGTGGGTGCATGCAAGTAGGTATATGTGCAAATAGATTTATGTGTATGCTTTATTTATGTACGCGGATGTGTATGTATGTTTAATAAGAAGTGTGTTGATGTGTAGAAGAACGTAAATACAATGTTGGAAGTTTTGTTATGTTGTTGGATGTTTTAAGAAATGAGTATCTGCAGAATATGACATATTTAATGGAGCGAGCCTCATCACAGGACACACCCCCCCCCCCACACACACACACACACACAGACACACGTTTATACATCCGTTTCACAACCCTTTATACATAGAACGACATGATTAAACGAACGTACTCAGCGACAAGTAAGTTCCATTTTGTAATTGTATTTAGTAATATTATGTTTGTTTGTAATATTGATATTCGATAAAAAAAATTGTGTTATTAATGTTTGTGTAGTTATCGTTATGTTTAAGTATATTTTGAATACATAGAATTAATTTATTAAAAGTTTGTTAAGTTCAGTATGATTTTACACCGTGGTTAATTTCGTTTAAATGTTGCTGTTATAAATTTTCATTTTAGAGTAGGGCTATTAGCTATTATTCAATATCACAGCCAAGTCTCTCGTGCAAGTTTTGTTTCAATATATTTAACTGTTTATTGTCCTTGCACCGCTCCGCCATCTTCTGCTTCAGCCCATTGCTGTCACTATATAATATGTATATATACGTGTGTGTGTGTGTGTGTGTGCGTAGTATATATATATATATATATATATATGACCGTGCATCACAAATTGAACAAAAAGTCGCATCCATCGATTTTATGTGAGCACTCAAAAAGGTGAAATGGGTCAGCCGAGTCAATCTTGAGTTCTCATGTTTTCTGAAAGAGCTACCCTTCTTCTACGTTATTCTTAAATTTGAGCATATAACATGTACTTAATTGTGTGCGAAAGTGTGTTTCAGCAGTTCTTTTCTGCAACCCATTTTGGGGAGAATAGGATAATCAGGTATATAGCGTCCCCGTTTCATTTCTTAAAATCCTTTACACGCTCTTCACTTTCTAATAACTTTTGAAAGGATAACTTTGCTGCTTTGAAAGTTAGCATTAATCATGGAGAGAATGTGTCAATAGAACATGCTCATTATCAGCTTAATCTGGTAATCCCTTCATTGCTGTTGCCCCAGTGGTTTACTTCCTGTGTTTTGTCCCTTTCATTGCACAGCTCGCACTGCTTGGTAAAGATTAAGTGCTTGTATAGACCCTGTACGTCAGAGCCTCTTTTCTCTGTTCACACTTTTCCAGAGTGTGTACTTTCAGTATCGAGATAGGTTAGGGGAGTCCATTTGAATTGAGTGATACATCATTTTAAAGCTTAGAGTCTGCTCTTTAAGGATCTGCCCTCAACTAAAGATCCATGTTTGGCGACTTGTTGTCTGTTTTGTGGCGCAGGGTCACATATTTAAGTGCATATTATGTATTAAAAGATGTATATATATATATATATATATATATATATATATATGAAGAGTTTGTTTGCAAAAACCGATAAGTCTATTTTTGAAGATTTTGAAGTACGATGTCTGTCATAAAGTACAAAATAATATCTTTCAAATGATACATTGGTCACTACATATAAAGGTACATTTTTGAAGTTATGGTCAAAAGAAGCAAAAATTGTCTTATTATTCTCTTTATTTTTCTTGACCTTTAATTGCAAATATCTCCATTTCGCAAATAGGGACTTATCGGTTTTTGCAAACAAACTCTTCATATATATATATATATATATATATATATATATATGTATACCATACACCCACACTTGTAAATCATAATATACACACCGTATTGTATAAAAGCATATACACAAATACACACACACACACAAACAGACAAAATAATGCATTGATCCCATTTCTAATCATTTTGTTTTCTTCTTTTTTTCTCTCTCTCTCTATTTTACTCTCAATCAGCAGCACACCGTTTCATGATTCCTTCACCAATTCTACGTTTTCTTGTCGGGCAGATCTGTGCAGTAAAATCTTGAGATGCTACTGAATGAATTTTTAACCCTTTAATAATAAAGGAAACACATTTCAGGGAGTGTATTTACAATTCTATCACACACACACAGATACGTGCATTTCACATCTTCTGCGCATCTGCCGTGTCTGTATGCTGCAAATGAAGAGTTTGTTCGCAAAAAACGGTAAGTCCATTTTTTGAAGATTTTGGAGTCTCTGTCATAAAGTACAAAATAATACCTTTTAAATGATATATTGGTCACTACATATACAGGTACATTTTTGAAGTTAATGTCAAAAGAAGCAACAATTTTCTTATTATTCTCTTTATTTTTCTTGACCTTTAATAGCAAATATCTCCATTTGTCAAATATGGACTTATTGGTTTTTGCGAACAAACTCTTCAAATGTTCCTCATACTGTTTTATCTTTCTCTTTCGCGACACTTACCCGAGCACAGTGTGTCGTATTTGTAATTGTATATCCACAGCATGTTTTAAACACCAGAATGACAATCTTAAATCTTGAATGACTCATTTTCACGATAAGACACATATTTTGTTGAAAACAGGAAAGAGGTGGCTTTAATATGAAGCATAAGGTTATGTATGTCACATAATTACATTTCTTAGGGGGTGATGACTGGGTTTTTAGACTTTTACATAAGCAGAAATATACCTCAGTCATTGGCAAACCTACTTCGCGTATAATTTTTGCCCTTAAATAATTCTGCTCCGTTTTATCAAATGTATAACATGGTTATAACAATATTTCAGTGATGTCAATATTTTATGTGTCATTTATTGTACATTGCACGCATCAACATAATTCAAAATCATGTTATACTGTAGTAGGCAGTAATGAAGGATCCTTTCGCCAGTCTGTGTATCTCATACATTATACTACACTCTCATCTTAAATCAGAACACAGTATGAAATAAATGTTTCATAATTTAATGTTTGTTGATTTCTTTGTTTGACTTATTTTTCTATTTGAATGAAGATATTACAGGGGATTTGTTCCACGACGAATAGTGAATCTTCACTGCCCCGCGCAGGCCCTGTAGTATTTGGGATTCTTTCGTCTGTACTTTCTGTCACACACACACGTCTGTCCGGAGATCCGGTGTCTGCATTCTACATTGAGCAGATGAAAACAAAACAACAACAATTCAATTCAATTCAATTCAATTCATTCATTTCATTCTCATTTTTCTTCCAACAAAACATAACGCAGAACTAATTAGGAATTATATCATGATTTCTACCATAGCTACTACTGAATTCTGATTAATTCTGAGCTTATTTACGTCGATGTATGGCATTAAAAATCAATTGCGAGAAGAAAAAAAAAAGGATTTCTTTAATTTATTTGATGACAGTCAAACTTGAAAAGAGCGTTCAAATTAGGGTTACACACTAAGAGGAAAAACAGATCCATCCATCCATACATAAACCTTTTATTTAAAAAAAAAAAAGTGAACTTAAGTGTAAGAATGTGTACCTTTATAGATACATTTTTGAAGAAAAAATCGACTGAGAGAAAAAGGAAGAATATTGTTGTTATAATGAGAGGAAGTTCGAGTCTCATTTCGAGGCTAATTGCACACTTTAATAGTGCTCTAACAATAATACACATTATGAATAACAAATGCGGTGCCAATTTGCCGAATTAGACGCTTTTCGCTCCACATCCCATTACCAAAAGGGAATATGACATATTCTGTTTTCTCCATGACAGCATACAGCCCTGTCGTCACCTATTCATTACGCAAGCAATTCACCTATCACAAGGGTCTACGGATGCAAAACCGGACCTATGCTGTTTACGGTGTGTAATGCATTAAAACACGATATATTCGTTTACAGTCATCAGAGAATAAAAGTATGAATTATTATGCCATCGTTATCTCGTTTCCGTCATAATGTTTTTTTTTTTCCTCTTTTGTGTTTGTTTAACATTTTAATCTTGAATTCCACATTGCCGAAACCTCGTTAGTTCACATTTTTTTCCAAACAGAAGCAGACACACAAGCACGTAACGCTTACATGCACACACGAACACGCACGCACACACACACACGCACACGCACACATTATATATGTGACTTACTGCGAAACCGTCCCCTCTTTTCCATTTCCACAGTATCGATTTCATCGCCGTCGAGCTCGAAGTCGAGTTCGTCCATCCTTTTTTCCATCATATCGAGCAGCGCGTCGTACTCGTCGTCATCTGCATAGTTCGTAGCAAGGGCCACTGCGACCAGCACTGCCAAGGCAATCGCGAGGAAAACAATTCTGGAAGACATGGTTGTTGCTGTTGTTGTAGTTGATGCTGCCGCTGCTGTCTTCTTTCACACGGTCTTTTATGTCGAAGTTCCAATGTATGCTAAAATCACGATTATAAGGAGAATAATGGGATAGTGAAAACGATAACTCCTCAAATTATTTTCAATTTCTCATTTAAACGCTCGTGCAATCATATTTCTTATTCACCACAAGATTACCTACGTTTGCGACCAAGCAAAGCAGCTTTAAAGTTGTTATACAGGCCAGAAGTCATACCGCTTACAGTTATACAGCTCACAAGATGTATGTACAGCTGCTGCTCACGAGTCATACAGCTTATTAGTATGACACTAAAGCTAACACGGCCCACGAGACCGACACATTAAGCCCCGCGTTGTACAGTTGTATCTGTAGAACTCGTGGGCTTTTTTTACCTAGTGTCGAACTCGTGGGCTGTATGACTCGTGAGCTGTATAACTCTTGGACCTTTGTTTTGATGTCGACCTAGTGAGATGTATGACTCGTGGCTGTCAGTCTAGTGGAAGGACCCCGTTATACATTTCATTCTCCTTCCTCCAGTCACAGTGGGATCGCTGTCGTGGACACATAGTTGACAAGACTCCCGGACTCGCAAGCGGCGGACTCAAGTCCGATTCCCGCCAAGTGCTAGTCTGGATTCCAGACACTGTTTGTGCTAGTTTGCTCTACAGAATATTGACGCCCTCAAAGTCGAATACTGGCGAGGTTTCAGGTAAATTGGTCCTGGGAGGCACGGATGACGCATTTTGTAAAAGGAGTGCAGTTGACAAGGGGGCTGGAAACCAGGCTAGGCCAGTGTTTACGTCCTTAGACAAAATTAATGTTTTTACATGTTCCCTCTCGACCCAGGTGTATAAATGGGCACCTGACAACACCGTGGTAATGATAATGGCAGAGCGCTCTGGTAGAGCAGTGGCAACACTGAAAGAGGCTTCCCTGGACAAAAATAACATTATCATTATTCATTTTTGTGTTTTTCTTTGTTTGCTTTGTTGTGTTCTGTTTTTAAAAATAAGCTATTTACAATTCGGTATTGCGCCTTTACCGGGAAGTTCCAAAAATCAACCAATTCTGCCAGGTTGACAAGATTTTTTTGTTTTCAATATTATAACTGATGCTCATAATAAGGTGTGAAAAGGTATAGGATGAACTTTCTTGGAGTTAAGTAAACGGATAGTAAAGTTAGATTGCACTTACCCTTCGTGTCAATGAGATGAGCTGTTATTGCTTCTGGATCGAGAATCTCTGCTGCATATATTTCACGAATCCGTCCCTTATTTATACCTGTGCAGATCTTGATTCTGTTTTAATCTGATGTGATTCGTTCGTTCATCTCTTTATTTTCATTTGACCAGCCAAGGGTTGAACATATGATTAATGATCGTGTGGGATCAATTCTTCTCAAATTAATTACAAACTACGCCCCGTCAACTTCCAACTAGAAAGGTAGATGTATTGCAGCTCTCAATCTTCTTCTCACACCCTCTATTTCTCTCCCTCCATTCCTTTCTTTCCTCTACTTCCCTCTTTCTATCAAAGTTGTCGTCTGGAGGTCATCAACATCTCAAGCATTTTCAGCATGAAAAGGATGATTCAGGAAACTGGGGAGATGAGAGTGCGTTCGGAAATGTAGAATAAAAATAAAGGAATGGAAACGACGCCCATATCAATTAGATTTAATTAGATTCAACTTTTATCTCATTCGTGAGACGAAATCAGTGACTATTTCAAAACAAGAAGAAATAAAAAACAAACAAACAAACAAACAAAACAAAAAACGGGAGGTGACAATTGTGATTCCCGAGACATGCAAATACAATGATACCCACCCCATCCACCCCCCCCCCCCACACACACACACATACACAGATACACATACAATGTCTGCAGATATTAAAGAATAGAAGTATTGCTGCTGAGATGAAAACAATAAAAATAACTAATACTGCGGTGATAATGATACCAATGTACATCTCTTTGAAATATAATATATTATATCAGCAACAGCTAAGTCCCTTGATTAGAGGGAGGGGGGCAAAGATGCTGAGGGGAAATACAATATGAATGTGTACATGACAAACAGATTAAAAACAAACTTTATTCTTGTAAATATTATGCTCTTTTTCAATTGTGTCGACACAGTCGGCTTTCTGCTGCATATTATTTTGATTTGATTTGATTTGATTTGTTTTATTTCTGCATTCAATCACATACAATTTAAATACACATTTTAAAATGTACAAAGACAAAGAAAAGCAAGTGCAGTGAAATAAATCGATAACAGTACACAAATAGATACAGATAGGTGATTGCATTGAGCAGTGTACATACACAAAAACCTAAAATAAAATATAGAGTATTTTTCAGTAAATAACAGAGATCATTGAATGCAGGAGACCACCATCGTAAGCGATTAAGCTTGAAATGGATGGAGGTCTCATAATTAGATCCCAAGTCACGTGTAGCTGACTGAAAAGAGCAATACCTTGGATGAAAATGTGTAACTGAGTCGGTTCTTGAATATTGCACCGAGTGAACTCTGTATAAAGTGCAAACTCAATCAGTTTCAAGGTCTGCTTAAATGATGATAGAATGAATTGGGAGAAACGCAGTGAAGTCGGAGATAAGGGTAATGTTCGTTAATCGGAGTTCAGTTGATGCGAAAATGAAATAAGTTTTATTATTCCGAAGGTTCTGTATTTCGAGTCACATGCATTTTCCATACCTGGATGTTGGCTAATATGAAAACGGAATTGGGTACCCTAATCTGATATCTTGTTGCGTTATAACGAGGATTCGTTATTCAGAAAGTTCAAAATTTCGGAAATGAGATACTACTGATTGACATTCCGAAGGTTCATTAGTCCGAAAACGCAATAAGTTCGTTATTCCGGAGATTTTTAAATCTGAAAAATTAAATAATTAATAAGGTTTGTTAGTCTCAATTAAAGATTTAAAAAAAGGGTTAATGATCCTTTGAAACTGGAAACCTAATTATTTCCGATTAACCAAACTCACAGACCAGAAATAAAATCCGGAAATGAAATGAAATTCATGGGCGTTCCGAAATCCAAAGTGTTACGAGATGTTCTCTTTGTCTCTTTTCCAATTAGATCATGTTGTAGGGTGATAATTCCTGAATCTTTACATTCCACTAAAATTTCCACTAACACGTAGAAATGTCATCAAAATTGGATGAAAATTAACGAGTTTATGAAATTGTGAAGTATAGGTGGTCTTCATCAAACACTACGAATGAATGAATGAATGAATGAGCCAGCTGATAATGTCATCCCCTCACAACACTAGATCTTGAAATGTTGAGGGTTAATTTGTTTGTTTGTTTATTTGTTTATTTGTTTGTTTGTTTTATAGGACACCCTCCATGATCAACGAAAACGTGTGTGGTGACACACTCTCACTCATTTCCATATTGATATCGACTATTCTGAAACTTTCGGCAAAATATTTTTCACAATGTCATATTTTCCAATCTAATCTTAAATTTTCATCTCGTTGGAATCTCGGAGAAAATTCGTTGTTCAGATAATCATAAGGCATCAATACTTCCTTTTCATTCATCCCATCTCCTCCTAATACAACAAGAAACAAACAAGCAAATGAAGCAAGATGTCTCATTGAAGCCATTCACAAAACAATGATTGGAATATAATTATAATTCATCAGCTACATGTACCATTAAAAAAAAAATCTCTTTGGACAAGTAGAAGTGAAGCTCAAAAGTGCGAAAGTAGGTTCTTCTAAAGCATATCTATCAAAATCCCTCCTTCCGCAAAAAAAAAAAAAAAATACAAGTAAAACAAAATATAAAAGAGGAACAATCGTTCTCATTATTGCCATGTGTTTTGTGTAACCATGTAATGGCTGATTGGCACTTTAGGAACAAACGAGGCAAGATATTTTGACGCAAGACTTGCATGAATGAGTGATCGTTTCATCGCGAAAACCAGGTGTTGATGTAATAACGCCATATGGTGTTGTGCCAGGATTTCATATGAAAATGGAACAAAGCCGTTTTTTCTGTTGTTGTTGTTGTTGTTGTTGTTAATTGATTTCGCAGGGAGTCAGCTCTTGGCCAGTGGAGCAGTTCATTGCACAAGGAGGGGGAGGTGAGGGGGAGTCAGGAAGGGGGAAACAAAAACATGCATTTCAACCCCACCACCACTTCCATTCACAAACCCTCTAATACGGAAAGAGCCACTTCCGTTGATAATGCGTTATGTATACTTTTTTTAATAGAACATGCACTTACATTCAAATGTGTTTACATGGATAATCATATTCACATCTCAGTCGTAGGCTACTGTATGGAGTAGCACATGACATCAATATAAGAATATGTTGTTGGTGTTCACTGTGCACCTTGAAATAGTGTTCAGAGTTTCGAAAAACTCTTTAGAATTGTCACTGACATTACATGTTTAGCACTCATCTGCTATCAAAGCATTATGCGCGATATTCCGCCTTATACGTTAGGCAATTTACTTAATCCGTAGTGCTATAAGTGACTGAATGATTTCATTTGCTACTCTGTTTGACTGAAGAATAAAATTGTGTTGTTTGTTTAATCACTAGGCAAGGTCTTCTCACGCAGCTATAGGTACAGTAAGCAGCGGTTATAGAGGAGCGAAGTTTCCCAGGGTAATTAGCTGTTGCATGCTTCTGTGTGTTTACGTCTTTGTATGCTTGTATGTGCTTGTGCGTTTGTCACTTTCCCCAAATATGTGGCATGGATCTTTTAAAAAGAGAGACGTTTTTGTTTCCCTTATTTGACACAAATGGAAAACATCTTGCTTCAAGTTTCTTACCGATGTATGCATGTATGTACGGGGAAGGGGTGTTACTTCTTGGAACGGATGTAATTCGCGTTAGATCCACGTAATCGGTGGTGTATAGGCATTGTGCCAGATGAAAGAACAACACCAACAGCAAACAAACAAACGAACAAAAAAAAAACCCTCACCAGCAACTAGAACTACAAGAAAAATCTTTCCACATTAGCAGTACTCAGGCATTGCGTAACGCGTTATTCGCAAAGGTGATACATGGTTATTCCGATGGAGCGATCTCGCGATAGGTTGTCGTTCCTCTTCTAATTATACAGGCAGACAGGTGTCGGTGGGGTTTTGTTGAAATGCAATTTCTCTGCCAGCGAGCTGTAAGCCCTTACTTGTCATCTCGTTAAAATTGAGTAAAAGCAGGTGATGAAGAACATTATTATAATCAACAGTACCAAATACGTGTACGATCTCATTAGCGTATTCTGTCTCTATGGTATCGATGTTGGAGGTGTATTTCAAACGTACAGACACTCACTTAAAGTAACAAAGAAACAAGAGGTGTAGGCCTATAATTGTATTGAAATCATTTTTATACACACGGACACACACACACATATATACATACATATATATATATATATATATATATATATATAAATATACATGCATATATATATATATATATATATATATATATATATTTGATTATATAGTGAAAACTTTGAGCAAAGTTTGGAATCGGGATTCCATCCTGATTTTATTTTTTTTTTTGCTCAAAATTTTCTTTATTTATCATTTCATTCTCGTCAGTCTTCCCTGCATTTTATTTTGATATGATGAAGAGTGTGACCTTGCCTTTCAGTATTTGAGAGCTATGCTCCGTTTTTAAGATCTTCAAGATCTATGATTTATTTTTTGACGGCGTTCTTCTTCTACTAATTGTTATATATGTATATATATATATATATATATATATATATATATATATATATATGAAGAGTTTGTTTGCAAAAACCGATAAGTCCATTTTTGAAGATTTTGAAGTACGGCCTCTGTCATAAAGTACAAAATAATACCTTTTAAATGATATATTGGTCACTACATATAAAGGTATACTTTTGAAGTTATGGTCAAAAAAAGCAAAAATTTTCTTATTATTCTCTTTATTTTTCTTGACCTTTAATCGCAAATATCTCCATTTGGCAAATATTGACTTATCGGTTTTTGCAAACAAACTCTTCATATATATTGTATATATTTTTTTTTCATTTATTTATTTATGAAGATTTTTATCACAGAATGGATCAACCTCTTTCTTGTTTATCAGGAAGACATAAGATTAACAAAAAAGCAAGGAAAATTATGAGAAAATATGGAATACTTCCTCATAACTTCAAGAATATTCCTTCTTATGTTTATACAAGTTCGTTGTCACTAGGAAAGTTTTGTGCTGCACTACTGATGATAAACTTACTTTAAAATGTTCGAAAACGACACGACTATTCTGCGATCAAACTCTTCATTGAGTAAATGTAGTTTATGCTAAGGCTATCGATATATATATAATATTATCTATATGTATACAAATATCCCCACCACGAAACAACCCCCCCCCCAACACACACACACGCACACACACACACACACACACACACATACGATCACATTCAGCTGCAACAGAGCAAGTTCCGCTGTCAATTGTATTTGGTAAAATTATGTTTGTTTGTTATGTTGTATCTGTTAAAAGTATATTTATTTTGTACTTTAATGACTATGGTATATAGACAGGTCTTTAATGTTCATGAACTCAATGTCTAAGTATATTTTTCAATTTATAGAATTTATATGATTAAGGCTAGGTGAGTAATTTGGTTGAAACTCGTACATCGCGGGTACGTCTATGTTGCAAGATTTGTTTTTAATATTATTCATTATACACTTATAATACCATTATATAGGCCTATTAAATCCAACCATATACTCACTTTTTGGTACAAAATCCATATATTCGAAGAGATTTCCATCGTACCAATCACTTTAAATCAGTATCATTATGCGTTATCATGGGCATTATTCCCTGCAATTAGGTGCGCAGTATCACCCATTAACCATTGTCTGGACATGCGATAGGCCATGAAGCAAAAAAAAAAAAAAAAAAAAAAAAAAAAAGCCCAAAGCAGGTAGGCGGGATTTGAATTAATCGGCGAGGCGTGTTAAATCAACCATGAAGAATCTCGAGTTACGTTGATTACTCGAAGCGAAACGCCATGAATGAACTTACAACTCATAGCTAAATCAAACAGACAGGTTGAAAGAAATTGAGCTTGCATGGGTAATAAGTTTTCACAAAAAAAAAAAACCCAGAAGAGAAATTACGAGTAATATATTTTCCAGATTTAGTTCTCTTTGGATACACTCAAAAGTACTCATCAAAATTGCTAAAAACATATGTCGTTTGATACAAGACTTACAGGGGAACATCTTTTATATGTCTTCACTACATTTACATTTTCCCCAAAAGCTTAAGTAATTCTGAAATGTGACGATTTGGCAATGCTGGTGGTAATGCTTGTGTTTTAAGCATAATAACTTGATATCAAAATATAGAAATAGAAATGACAAATTTGCCCGGTAAGTTACAGCCCATTCCTATTGCTTGTTATAAAGAGAAATGCATCAGGGATATATACATGTATATGTGACCGTGCATCACAAAACGAACAAAACGTCGCACACACTGATTTTGTGTGAGGACTGAAAAAAGATGAAATGGATCAACCTAACCGATCTTGACTCTTTCATATTTGTTTTTTTTAAAAGAGCAAGTCTTCTTCTACATTATGCTAAAATTTGGGATCATAAACCGTACAGGAAATTGTGTTTTTTAGCAGTTTATCTCGAACTTTTTTTGTAGAATAGTGTGATTACGTGTGTCTTTAGAGTCCCCTTTTCATTTCTTAAAAAGCTTGTACACACTCTTCACTTTCAACTCTAATAACTTTTGGAAGGATGATGCTAGGGTATACTGCTTTGAAAGTTGGCATTAATTATGGACAGAATGTGTTAATGAGGCACGCTCAATTTCAGTTTAATAAATATGATAATCCCTTCATTGTTATACTCTGGGGGTTTACATCCTGTTTTTGTCCCATTCATCGCACAGCCAGCACGGCTTGGTAAAGATTTAGCGCTTGAATAGACACTGTCCTTCAAGGCCTCTTTTCTCAGTTCACATTTTTCCTGAGTGTGTGCTTTCTTTCCAATATTTAGATAGGTTAGGAGAGTCTATTTGATTTGAATTTGAAAGCTTAAAGTCTGCTCTTTCAGAATTTGCTCTGAACTAAAATTTTATGTCTGACGACTTTCTTTTCGCTTTGTGATGCAGAGTCATATATGTATATATATATATATATATATATATATATATATATATCATATATATTGTATATATTGTATATATATATATATATATATAATATATATTGTATATATCATATATATATATATATATATATATATATATACATATATACATATGTATATCATATATATTGTATATATCATATATACCCAGCATCAGAGCTTCAAATAATTCTAAAATGCGAGTTAGGGATAGAAACAACCAGTGTAAAAATTTGGAACAGTATATTCAATGTTAAGTATTGTTAAATATACAAAATGTGAACAATCGTTATAATAAAAATGTGTTCAGATTTACCCGTCTACAGTTTTGGCTTAATGGGAATCATTTGATATCTCTTTATATTTTACGCTTTATAGCAAAAATTGTATATGACAGGATGTTTTGTGATAAAACTCGCCTACACATATGCATCAAATGTGATATCTTCATCATTTTTTTAAATCACTGCTCCCCGAAAGGTAAACAAGAAGTTTAATGACAGCGTATGGTTGTTGTTGTTGTTTTAAATGTTGTATAAGTATTTGATTCAGATAAGACCGACTGTGGTACATAAGTAATGAAAACTAAAGGAAACAGAAACAATCACAGTCAAATGTGTGAAATGTCGTGATGATGTAATGCTTGCTATTTCTGTTATTGTTGATGTTGTTGATGCAAAAGGGGGACAAAGGTAATCATAGATAGAAAACATCAATTCCTACACAAACCAAAACACACAAATTATAATGTATTCACCCATTTCGTATAGAAAAGGTTCGTGTTTTTTATTGCATAAACAATGTTAACACCTCCCCCGACAGATTAATTCACTACCATCACGACTTGATTCTCACAATGTTCAAGCAACCGGTTCTCAAAAGTATACACAAACAAAGCATGAATAAGTTGTACATCATAATAGGCACAGTTGTAAAGTTATCATCAGCTAGTTTGATTAAAGAAACTGATATCCGCTATAATCTCATTGAAACATAAAGGAGAGTGATCAGTTTGTCTTTGTGTTTGTGTGAGCTTTATTAGCCAGAAAGCGAAAGAATATTAATGCTGAGTGTTTAAGATGTGTTATGACAGAGTTTTTTTGTCTTCTAGTCGTTTGTTGTCTTCTGTACAAATATATTTGTAAGGTCGCAACTGCTGATCTATAACAAACATGTCACTACTAGAGTTATAATTTGTATTATAGCTGCAGCGGCAATACATACTATCACTCTCACCATAATGTCACCAACGTTGTCCTTTTTTTAAGAATTAAAAAAAAAGTGTTATTGATAACATGACATGAGAAGAACACAAGAGACCGAGGGGAGGGGGGGGGGAGCAGACAGACAGAAAAAGACAAATGTACAGACAGAGGGAGATATTCAAGCATAGAGATAACATCGACATAGCTTACGATCCCCTAAGCATTGTTTTCTATCGGAGAAACGGACGAGATTATTTTGTTTTGTTACTTGTTAATTACTGCAAGTGATAAGACGTCAAGTCAATCCACGTCAAACAAACAGACACTGAAACAAACAAACAAACAAATAGACAAACAAACGTAAATAATACAAATGCGATGACAGCATATCTGTCATGTTGTTCGATGCGCTGTGTTTTTCGTTTTTCCTTGACGTTAGATATTTCCAGCTCCCTGACCTGCGAATTGCAAATGGCATGAGAAACATAAAGCCGAAAATAAATCTATCGAATTAATTAAGACTACAAGAGAGTAAGAGAAGAAAATGAACGCATTAAACGTACATACCTGCTTTGTGCGTTTGCTCATTATAATCACATTAAAACACCACTCCATGTATGATGTTTATAGAACATAATGATTATGTTGCAAATGTCATGTTTATAATGATTTATATACTTATGTTATAAATGTATAAGGTATGACAAATTGTTTACAATAGCAGAAAACATTATAATATTGTATAACAAAGACATCATTTAAACAAGCATTAAAAATGATATCAACAGTGGCGAAATAGAAAACTTGCGTATTTCTCTCGCTACCATCAAAAGAAGTGATTGCTCAAGGTTTCCGGAAACTGTCTCAACTAAATATACGGTAGTTGTACTTCCGGACGTAGGTGTAAACAGGACGGAAGAGCAAAAGGAACTTGTGTGAACCACATGCTCACAATTCACATAACTTGTGAAATGAACGAAGAAAAAGCAACTTACCGACACAGAGCAGGTAATATTTGAGGTAATTCCTGCGATATCTCCGATCACAGACACAGAGGGCGCCGTTGCTATGATGTGTACACCCTGAGGAAAGAAAGGGAGAGAGCGAAAGAGAAAGAAAAAAGGATGAGTCCCATTGGGTCGTAAAATGGTTTAAAGGGGTGGTACAGATACTTCAAAAACCATTTTCTGAAAATGTTAACTTCTACAGGGATTCAAACTTTATTTTATGAAAATTTGTTTTGGAATGGCTGAGACATCAAATACAAAGTACAACATTTGTAAAACAAAACAATCCCAATAAAAAGTTGGACATGCCTTTTAAAAGGATCGCTTTTTGAGGGATATCTCAGCCATTTCATAACCGATTTTCATCACATAAACTAGTGATTCCTTCTAGAACTATGATAATATTATGTCCTTTCATATTTCATGGAAGGTTATCTAAAAAAAAAAAAAATCATCATTGAAACAAATTAAAAACCTGAAGCCCCATCTCGACCGAAACTGTACCATCCTTTAAGCACCATTTCCCCCATTCTAGAATAGAATCTTAAGCAAACGTATGAAGTCCATAATCAGATAGAGCAACATAAAACCTATTTCAAATGACACCTTCCTTGTTTTATATATAACAATCATCTTTACGTTGTGATTTAAAAAAAAATCCCACATTTTGTTATCATTTTTCTTTTCTTTTAGCAGGTTAAATCTCATTGTTATATCTCAATTTGACAAAGAACTGAGTTAACGCGATCAAGCTCTGCATCATTGTCTCCATTCATTTCATTTGGTTCCCCATCTCCATTCTCCAAATATTTCATCACTATCATGTGTACTTCTAGGATCCTCTTCGAAAGTGTTGGGCCCTTTATTATTGTTGAAATGTCATTACTTACATGTGGGGCCTACGTTGTGAGTATATATTATTGATTAAGTTGAGATGAAGAAACATAAAAATGAACAACAACTTCAACTACCTCAACTACATCTATAAGTGTATGTGCGTGTGTGTGTGGGGGGGGGGGGGGGGGCCTTCGGATTTAGTTCACATGTGGACAGTCGCTTGCACTTGATGAGTACGTGTATGTGCTAATACAATTATCGTGAAAAGAAAATCCCTTACTATTTGGTGTGAATGTCTATGCGGCCGTGTCTTTAATCAAGTTGTGGATTAGCCAGGCTGTTGACGGTGTGGTTTCAGGCCTTTTGTTTGTTTGTTTGTTTGTTTGTTTGTTTGTTTGTTTGTTTTTAGTATTTTAAATAATCATAGCCATCACATACAGGTATGGTTTGCGTTTGACACGATGACCCTGAAGTTAATCTTACCCTCACACTAAAATTTCCACTATTCAAGTAGACACCTCAGTGCGCCAAAGTTTTTATTATCATTATTGTCATTCAGAAATTGTGTTTATTTTGAGCTGGTACAAAGCTTCTGTTGCAGTGTACAGTAATGTTTTGCATACTTACTGCATTGCATTAGGTCTGGCACATTTTTATTAGTTTTCTTAGGAAACAGATAGAAGTAGGAATTAACATGTAGGATATGTACAAACAAATGAAAAGAAAAGGAGACACAGCATGCAATTTTGTCTTGTAACTTGTAACTTACTTATGATTCTTTTGCCTCCCCCACGCTTGACGATGGTCCTAGCTTCTTGACTACCGCCCTCGTCGGCGAAATCCATGACAGCTTGGAGATCCTCCTCGGTGAAATCGAAATCGACGGCTGATACGATGGCTAACAGCAGACTTGCCGCCACAAGTATGGCAAGGATTTTGGAAGCCATTCTGGAAGGGCTGTACAATCAAGGTTTCAGCAACATGAAGAAACTACAGTAAGTGAAATTGTAGGTCTGTATGCTGGGGCGTTCATTTAAAGACGAATCCATTAGTTCGCTATAAATGTTCAAGGCAATGTACACGAGGCCGTAGATTATGGTTTCAGTGGTCAGATTTCAAGAGACTCATCCCTAAGCTGGTTTTAGGAGTATTACAGAGGAATTAGATGAAAAGAGAGAAAAAAAAATCTGAGGTTCTATACAAAGATTATCGACGCCATATTGATAAACAATTTGTTCGTGTCTTGATCTTCAGGCAGTTAAGGTTATGATTTTAAATCATTCAGTCATTAGGTACAACAATGGCCGATCACCACGCCAGCCAGAAAAGGTGGCCAAACGTCAATCTTCTGATTGTGGACTCTTGTTATAATGACAAATGTGTGTATCTGGGTGAAATGTGGCTTTCCTGGAATTTTTAAATTTGTGGGGTTTTTGAGGTAGAAAATATCATTGATAGATTTCTTCAAATTCATGGCATTCTTCCGTCGAGGTGTTTTCATTGCAACTGATTGACAAATTGCCCTCCATCGACGTAAATAAGCACTGAATTGATCAGTGTTTTGGTAGTAGTCATGATAACAAATCATGGGCGTACATACTCGAGCAGGATTCGAACCTACGACCTCCTGATCACCGGACAGGCGTCATCTCCACTAGACCACCAAGATTTCGCCCGACAACAAATGTTGGTTCTAATCCTTTTAGCATGCAGCAGGCACTGCGTACAACACCTCGACGGAAGAATTTCATGAATTTGAATAATTACGCAGTACCCGCTGCATGCCATACAAGGATTAGAGCCAACACTTCCTGTCGGACGAAAGCTCGGTGGTCTAGTGGAGATGACGCCTGTCCGGTGATCAGGAGGTCGTACGTTCGAATCCTGCTGGAGTATGTACGCCTATGATTTTTTATTTTTTTTTTTTAATCATGGCTACTAAATAAATTTCTTTTTGTTTTTCTTTTCACAGGCGAATTTCCGTTGTGCTAGAGTTTTAATTTGATTAGGCTCTTGAATCATTTCACGTAATGGGGCAAATTTAATGACAAGTCATGTATTATGTAGATACACCCTGTAAACTAATGCGACACTTGACAGGTTTTGTTGGCAATAAGCTAAGAGTTTATCTACATAAGAACTGACTGTAATCCTGGTGATGAATAGTTTGAACAACCAAGAAAAATAAAAAAGCAAAGAGAAAAACAATCTTTCAGTTTGAAAGAAATCCTAAGACAAACTATATCATGAAACATCTATCCCGTGGCTCCTAAAGCAAAATACACAACATGTCAGAAACCTAAAGCCATAATTCCAAGTTTTATTTTTCCTAGTGTGGAACTAAGATAATTACGTCCGTTTGTCATAATATCACAGCCGATGTATAAAGAGAACAGCTTTCATCTTGAGACTAATGCAGCACTAGAAAGGTTCTACGGTTCAAAAGGACGTATATCTATATACACTATCGTGACATAGATGGATCTGGCTAGAAAAGGGATTTGCATTGTTTGATTCTGCAGATTTACCTTTTTTCTGCCATAAAGAGACTAATGCAGCACTTGTCAGGTATCAACATAAAACTAACTGAATTTTCCATTTCAATTTCAATTTTATTTCCATTTCCATTGAATAAACAGGAAAATCATATACAATACATTTGCAGAACATATTTGGAACAATTTCAAAGAAAACGTACAAGTGGTCACGAGTAACAACAGAAATTCCTTTCTAAGGTATAATATTATACACATATACATAATACACAGATTAGAATGGAAATGGAGGGTCCCACTAAAAAGCAAAGCTTGTAGGGTATGGGACCCTCGGAAATACGTACACAAAATCAAAGAAACCAATGTCAACTGACATGAAATTAACTTAGGAAGGAAAAAAGAAAGAAAAAAAGGAAAAAAGAAGAAAAAAGAAGAAGAAAAGGGGAAATGAGACTATGGTACAACACACGCCATCGTGGACACAAGCATACTGTACTTCATGATGTCAATGCAATGATAAAACGATAAAACGCTCCCTGGTTTGATATCGCGATTGATTGGGTGCATATACCGGTATGAATGCATAGGAACGGATATAAAAAAAAAAGAGAGAAAGAGAATAGACTCACTATTGTCTGGTACAATAAAAGAAATATCTGTGGAAAACTTATGTTAAACAGATTATTATTTTTAAAGATGATTTCTGTGTGATATCTTAATACTTGTAAAAAAGATGACTTGATTGAGACAATAAAACCGAACCTAATTTGGTTGTATATCATAACTCGTATATTGCTGATAAACAGTTTGAAAACTATACAATTTTACAAAATATTATTTGAAGTACACGTAAAAAGTGATTAGAAGCAAACCTAAAACAAACGCATCTTCAATCATGCAGTTCTCTACCTTCTAGAGGAAATAATATCGTCCAAACCGCACCACTTTTCTTAATATTTCAGACGGGCGAATAGATACATGTTTTTGACATGCTACCCCGCCCTACAGAAAAAATACAACGAAAAGCATCTATAGCATCCGTAGACTTTGCCTTGTTTGCAGAAACAGGGTAAGATGACTGTCTTTTATGGAGAACTTGTATTTCATGTCTGTTACTATCAACAAAGGCACTTTATTTTATAATATTTTCTAATTACTCAGTAGTACCTCAGCGCACGAACAATGGTGTCGGGTTGAAAGGTCACAAATGCGTCATCATTAATTAGAAGGAAAAAAAAACAACAAACTAACTAACTAACTAACTAACTATAGAACGTCATTTCTGCGTATCGGAAAATTCTATAACTTTTGCTCAGAAGGATTAATCGACGTCATTGCAGAAGAGCAAACGAAAAGATGAATATGATAATCCTAATAAGCAAAGACCGTGATATCAGTAGTAAAGAGGTAGTAGTTCAAGTGATAGAAGTAGAAGGGTTCAGTTGAATGAACTGCAAGAGAAGTTAACCACTCTTTGGAAGGTAGTCGAACTTCCCTGCTTCGTTACAACGCACACATGCTGAATCTAGACGAAATAACATTTAGCTCCTGGTCGCCGTTGATACAATTTGGCAGAAAGAAGCGTTGTAAATACCCAACGGAGTCTTGCTCAAGGACACATGACATGCACATTTGAATTTCAACGATGTCTTCTAGACAATACAACGGAACTATGAGAATAGCTGTGCTAAAGAACAAGGGAGGAGACCACCCTAATATTGTGGATTGAGTGAATGCAGCAATATTAGTAGTACACATTAGTGAATGTTTGAGGAAAATCGGACAATCCTCTCAAGAGTTATGAATTTTACAATTTTCTGCGCAGTTACTGGTGATTGAGACGACAACTACAGTTTATGTCAAATGCGTAGAACGATATCATATGGAAAATGTAAAGAAGCTAAATATTATTTCACTGAATTTCATTTCTTTGAAAAAAAAAATCCCCAGACTTTTTTATTGACGTATGTTAGGGTAAATAATATTCTCCCTGCCTTCTGAAAGACACGAGTTTATTTCTCTTTTATTATGCGAGAAAGTGAAATTTATGTTAAATTTTCCTTAATTTTCTTCATATCGTTCTACCCATGTGTTATCACAAGCTGTAGAAGTCTTTTCATATGCCCCGATGGCAGCACAAAAAATTTGAACGGATAAATAACTTTTGAACGGATTTTTCTCAAATTTTTACTGTGTTTTATTAACTTAACTGCATGCACTTTCCCAATTTAAATATCATTATATGAAGAGTTTGTTTGCAAAAACCGATAAGTCCATATTTGTCAAATGGAGATATTTGCGATCAAAGGTCAAGAAAAATAAGGAGAATAGTAAGAAAAATTTTGCTTGTTTTGACTATAACTTCAAAAATATACCTTTATATGTAGTGACCAATATATCATTTAAAAGGTATTATTTTGTACTTAATGACAGTGACCGTACTTCAAAATCTTCAAAAATGGACTTATCGGTTTTTGCAAACAAACTCTTCATATAAAGTTGAACGTGTTCTTTAAAGATCCTTCGTGTCCAATTTATTCATCCGGGTACATTGAACAGGTTATTATACTTGTGCCCTGCCCAAGCATAATTGTAAACCACTCAACATCCAATTCCCCCCCCCCCCAAAAAAAAAAAAAAAATACTTCGTAATAAACCGTCCAGAAGCAGTAAACATCTATAAAGCAAAACTGGTAATTGAAATCATGCTGATCATTATCATCTTTTATCAATATCGTACATCTCATTTTCGATGTGCATGTTGCATCCAAATAATGATAATTGCGTAGAGTTGTGTTTATTACGACCCATTGACAAATTGCCTTATATCGATGTAAGGAGTTATTTCTGTCGACTTGGGGCAATTTGTCAATCAAATACAAAATTGCATGTAATAGTTTATACAAGAAAAAATAAATAATTGATAGTGAAGGTTTCTGATTGTTCCTCTCTCTGAAACACGAACTAAAAGTGAGGGACAGTTGGTATTATCTACAGTGCCTGCTTTTTACGACCTCATGTGCCTCCTTTCACCGTCCTTTAAAATCAGGCTAATTCAAAACATAAAAAACTAAAGAAGTGAAAGTTATTTTTAAGTTAATAATACAAGAATGGTATGAAAATGATGGCAATAATAATATTAATAATCATAATTATAATAATAATAATTACAATGATAATAATGATAATAATAATAATAATAATAACATAATGCAACACAATGCAACCTCAAAACAAAAACTCCATGTCTTGGCCCCTCACTCCTTTGAATACTTCTAAAGAGTGATACTCATATCTCTATATCTACAAAAAAAAAGTTTGCAAACTTTCATGCCTGAAAAAAATTAAAAAGAAATATGGAAATGCCTTTGTTAGTACGACTAAGGAGGCATTTCTGAGGCAGATTATAAGATTAGATTCGGAGCGAATTATCTATAAGATGAAATGTATTGAAACTGCATTATGGCATATAACAAGTTCCACTAAAAGGACATCAAAACATGGCAAAAACAACGAAACAACGAAATCCTCTTTCTTCGTCTCGGTTTGTCTGTTCATTTGTTTTCCCTTATAAGCTTTTGCGTATTTGTCTTGAAAATTTTTACTACGTTACACATGGTTCATTGATTCGTTTATATGGCAATAAAATCATTTGCATAACTGAGCTTAGCAAAACACTTACATCCCTATTGAACAAAGATTAATATAATCAAACTGATCAATTTTACATCATTAACCAGAGTGTCACGGTGTAAATCAGTAACTAAGAGACAAACGGATATATATATGAATCAAGATAGATAGATAGATAGATAGAAACAAATAGATATAGTTTATAGACAAACACATGTGAATGGATAAATAGTTAGGTAAATGAAGAGCTTAATTGCTTCCAAAAGGCGCTAAATCCATCATTTCAATTGATTTAAGCTCTTCAAATATAGATAGGTAGATACGTAGATAAACAGATAGATAAATGTATAATGAATAAATAAATACTGAAATAAACAAATAGATGAATGAATAAATATACACCATCTCAACGTCCCTGTGGTGCTAATGTAAAGCAGGTCAATAACTCACCTTTAGGTTGGTTGCAAAATATTAGCTCGGAACAAGTTGACTGTTGAAGACAACACGTTACTCTCCTTGAACTATTAGAAAGATAATTATCAATGACGAAGTCCTATGCGTAGGCAAAACTAGATCTGGAATGAATGCAAATGTGTGTCTACTTTTATAGACTCGAAGACGTGTAAGCGGAAAAAGTTTCTAATTGGAGAGGTAGAGGTAGCAAGACTGTGTGCCAAGATATTTTAATTGGCGTCATTTTCTCTTTCTTTCTTTCTCGTTCTGCAGTTCTTAAATTCAATCTATCAACTGAGAGGGAAGCTTTCGTTTCCATTGTTTTCTCTCTTCGAGAGTCATTTTATAGCTCATATACACGGGATATGCCGTCATCACAATTCTAGATATCCAATGATGAGTATCTTTTTGCTAGTTGCTATGTTCGTTTGCTTTTATAGATAGCAAGTGGGACTTAACCCTATTCCTCATTACATGTATTACATAATAGAATCAAAACATAAAAAAATACTAGTTGCTAGTTGCAGTGCAAAATGTTAATTCACAAAATGAAATGCAAATATTACTGTTATGTTTATTATCATTATTTGTAATTGACATTGTTATTACTACTTTTTTTTTTCCTTTTCTACCACTATGATTACCCTCATTGACCAACAGATGGCGTTGAATCACACTTTTCAAGAAAATACCAAACTGCAAGAATAACCTTCACTGGATGATTGGAAAAACAATAATGATTTGTTTTGTTGCTTAACCCTCTGCTTGCCACAGTAATGTTTCACCCATAGCTTTGTGCGTGAAATCTACATTTGACTCTTTGGCGTAGAAAGGGTTAAAACATGTTCCGTTGTCTTAAAGACCTGGGGCCCGTTGCATAAAAGTTACAATTATGGTAACTTTGCCATCCAATGGTAACTTCTATGGCATTTTGATTGGCTGTTGAGTATTGTTGCCATGGTAGTTACCATTGGATTACCAGTAACCAGTTACCAGTAACATCCGAACAGTCATGTCCCATCTACCAAGCAATAACCTTTTATAGTACCCAAATTCAAGCGTGAGACGGAACGAGCCCAATACTGAGGGATTTGCCGATTACTGTATAAAAAAAAAAAAAAACCAGCTATATAGGGTAAAAACATCAACAACACCACAGTGTTGTAAGTGTGCTTTTCCTTGTCAAAGTTGATGAAATTCTTCTGTAGCTTTCAAAGTCAGCCTCGACACTAATCGTTTTGCTTTTACTTGACTTTTGATTCAAACTTTGGAAGATTGCCGGCAATGACGCCCAAGATACCAATGAATGAGTTTTAGGAGAAATAATATCGTCTTTCTCCATCTGGATGTGACGTTGTCGTTTCCCGAGAGGAATTTGTTTCCAGGGGGTGTTTCATCAACGCTTGTCAGCGCCGACAACTGTCGACGCTGACCAATTTCAGCAAAATCCTTGGTTTTGATTGGCTGAGATGCTCTGGTCACTGACTGTTACTATGGTGATTCAAGTTGTCAGCGCCGACAAACGTTGATGAAACACCCCCCTGAACATGACAAACATTACTGATCACTTCTACAAACTCACGATGAAATCAAATTGATGAAAACATCTCGGTCCTATTTCGGTCCACTTCTTTCTATCTGCCATGGTGGAGTCGTCCTTTTTTTATTTATGGTCTGCTTGTTTCCTTGCTCGTTTGTCTGTTTATCCGTCTTCTTTCCGTTTGCTGAGTTTGATTGAAGAAATGTGGGTTTTTTTTTTTCGCAACAATGGTAATTCCGCTTATGTTGATGATGACTAAATAATCACAAAATGTGTTAAGAGCTTTTTCAAAGTTGTTTTTGTGAAGAAGAAACTAAAACCTTTCAACAGCTACCTCACACATGACGTAACAAGAGATATTCTTGAAGTGAATTAAGATTACATCACACACAAAAAAAAAAATGTTCTCTGCGGCTGGTTTAATCTCGAATATCTCAATCTAACAAGAATGGAGATAACTTGTAATGCGATCAAACTTTTCAAATGTACACGACAGGGGTAATCGTATGATCACAACAATGAGAATGATGAGAGAGATAAGAAGAAGAGAATGAGTAGGAGGAGTCACTTGGAAAGATGAATTATTGTCGCAGGGGCACAAACTTTATTTTTCTCATCAATACCATGAAAAGCACTGAATCTATTTTGAACTCCGAATCGCAATAAAACTTTATGGCCTTCTTTGATGTCTTTGTCATCGTTTGTACGAATTCAGTTTACTTTTCCTAGTAAAAAACGGTGCCAACAGGTAAGAAAAGTAGGACTTTCTGCTGTGACGCAACTCATTAATTGATTTCCAGACAAGTGTTTCCTTTGTGAAAAGAGATGTCGACGGAAAACTCGTACCCCATCAAATTAATTGATCTAATTAGTACACCAATTAGCGCAAATTTCCTTAGCATTTGTTGTCCAACGTAATCAGCAATTAGTAGGCAAGGGGTGAGAAAGAGAGAGAGAGAGAGAGAGAGAGAGGGAGAGAGAAAGAGAGAGAGAGGGAGGGAGAGAGAGAAAGAGAAGCATGATGATAAACCTCCTCCTCCACTGCTTTTCAATGGGATCCTACATTAATTTCAATATGTTCGTTGCGGGAAAACAGTCAAAAGTTTTTTTTTTTTTTTTTTTTTTTTTTTTTTTTTTTTTTTCAATGTAACCGTTTTCTTCACATTTCATACCATCTTCGCATCATTAACATTCATGTCATTATCATCATGGTTACTCTTTCATTATCGCTTGTTTTTCTGAGACCCGTGTCATTATTGTCTTATATTGGTAGACATATTATTTTTTTTTATCTTCCCATCGCATTTTCCTCGAAAGAGTGGGTGATTGTACGAATATACCGTCATCACCTCCCACGACTCCCGTCCTTCCCCTCTAAATAACCTCTTTAGAAAACGTAAAGTCATTACTGCCAGCTTGCCATGTATAGCGACACACTTATGATAACATCAGATATGCATTTGGCAATAGACCTCTTCACCAGTAGGCATTTGACGATACATCTCACGTGTAGAGTAGTTAGAAGCGTATCAGGGCAATTACCCCTCCCCCTCCCCCTGCCCCCCCCCCCCCCCCGCCCCGAGCAATTACTCCCCCCCCCCCCCCTTCCTCAGGCTAAATGCTGGTTAGTGCTAAGGTTAGAGTAAATATTATGACTAGGGTTGGGCTTTAGGGTTAGAATTTGGGTTTGGGTTAGGGTTAGGATTAGGTTTAGGATTAGGATTAGGATTAGGGTCAGGTGAACGGTCCGGGGTAATTGCCCAGGGGATGATTGCCCTAGACTCGTTACAAGGCATAAGAATGCATACGGATCCTTCAATAAAATTTTCGACGCGCTCCTCTTCAGAGGAATGTGTAGTAAAAAGGGAGTATCATCGCTACATTCTTCTTTATCATGTGTAGAATGCATTCAATTTCTCTCTTTTTTTTACGATCGTCATACATTGTACGCTCCAAAATTTTACAAGTAATTTCTCCATTCAGTCCGCTGTGCATATTACATTTACAGTGACACTTGTCAATTCGCGTATCATAATCATAATACATTATATTACTATTATTTGTTGTAAAGTATGAAAGCAAAACTTCCTCGGGTTTACGGGAGATAGGAAGAAAGAATGAGTGAATAGATGAACGGATGAATGAATGAATGAATGAATGAATGAATGAATGAATGAATGAATAAATGAATGAATAGATGGATGGATAGATGGATGGATGGATGGATGGTGAAATATGAAAGATAGGTAGATATAGATGGATAGATAGATAAATAGGTAGATTGAAAATTAGACGGAGAAAGACTGGATAAGTGAGAATCGGAAGAGAGTAATAAATCGAATATAAACAACAAATATGTGTCAAATAAAGGAAAAATGTTTTCTTTTAGTCATTTCAAAGAAGCAAAAAGACGAGAAGTCTAGACCTCAAATGCAAAGAATAATGAAGAAAAATGCAAAAATAAAAAAGAGGATGCAAGTAGACGTTGGAATTAGACAAGTAAAGCAAGATGCATAAATGCAGAAGGGAATGATGAGAAGGAGTAGGTTTTCTTTGTAAGAGGCAAGATAGAGAAGAAAATGAACAAAAAAATGAAGAGATGAAATAAGGGGGAGGGGAGACGCAAATAAGATAAATTAGAAAAAAGGCAATGGAAGTGGCATAATATATGAACAGTTTTATCCACAAATTGAGGCAAATTTTATTCATTGAAAGAGGGGGCGATGAGCACGTCAACATCATCGGTGCAGGTAGTCACTGCCGTGCGTTGTACTACTAACAGGACTTTTTTAACGTATCGCTTTACGGCGAGAGTGGAAGGTCTTACGATGCTGACCCCCCCCCCCCCCGCCCGCCTCAGACAGGATGAAAACAAAAGAAAATAAAACAAAATTATTCCTCTAGCATCGAAGAGGCGGAGATCGACGAACATTCGACGCCGATTCGGTCATCATTGCGGAGGCGTGTCAAAAAAAAAAAAAAAAAAAAAAGATCGTCGGGGATTTCCGTCGAGATATTCATTCCGGACCAGCGGCCGAGCGGAGAGAGAGCAAAACCCGACAGTAGCCTTATATACTGTCAGCTGTTCATTGATATTATCGCAACCTCGTGTCTTGGTGTATGCAGGGAGAACGGTGACGGAACACGTCTTCGGTGAGTAACTTGATCTGCCGCCGATCAAATTGTGGACGTTACTCTCTCATCTAAGTTATTGTCAGTTGAAAAATTTGATTTTTATAGTCTGTTATAGTCTTATAGTAATTATCTCATTCTTCGTATACGCCCAACATTCTCTTGGCACATCCGACCTTGATTAGCATAGAGATTTAAATAAATACAGCTGACGATTTGAGTTACTGGAAGGTAATCCATTCGTGAACGATCATATTAATTTTTATTTTCTTTGCCTTTGATTAAGCCGTGTGTGATTACTGATTGTTAAACTTCCTACGGGTTTTGGTACCGATTTTTTTTTTCTTTGAGAACAAAACGCCTTGTATTCAAAGATACATGTTTTAGTTTCATAGTATATCATTACATGATAAATAAGGAATAACCAACCTATACACAGTTTTCTCAGTGTCGTATGCAGATATTCCGATAAGACAATATGGGTTTAGCCTCCTTCTAAGTTGTACAGGTCGGTTCCAAACGTTTTACTCGCAGTATTTAGTTTCGGGAATCGAAGACCAGGGTCCCGTTGCATAAAACTTTTTTAGCAACCTTAGAAAATTCTGGTTGGGATTTGCCCAACCAGAATTTTTTAAGGTTGCTAATCTAAGAATGTAAAATCCGTTGCATAAAAACTCTGGTTGGGAGCTTCCAACCGGAATTTTGTGATTTCAACCGGAAAAAAATCCGGTTGGAGTTTTATGCAACGGGCCCCTGAAGCAATGCAGTTGATTGAACATTTCTTGCAAGAACATGTTTTACCTGGAAATAAGACAAGTAAAAAAAAAAATGAATACTTTTTTTTTATCCAAGTTTAATTTCCCTAATTTTCCCGAAAGGCTTAAGAAAACATTCATATCGTGTTATTTTCTAATTGATGATGAGAGAGTGACACCATAAATCATCGCACTCGATTGCAAAGAAAAAGCCAGCTGTTTTTCTTCCTGTCTTGCTTATCTATTTTTCCAATTTTGTTTTTGTACATAATGATCCACAGAGAATAAGAAACACAAATACTGAGAATAAGCTTAAGAGAAAAAAAAACACCAAAAACAACTATAAGCTGAGAGAATCGATCTATCTAAGCTCGTACAACCCCTTGGCGTATATTTGACAGATTGTGAGCAGCAGGTGCTTTCTTGTTAATCCACATGATGCGGCAAGTTATTGAAACATTTACATCGTGCGCGGTATCATTGACGAATACATATTGAGAGAGTTAAATTTCTCTGAACTTGTGTTTCCTTCCTTTGCATTAGCTCCAATCGTGCACTGCACAGCCTTTCATTCAATCCTATTCCAGGTTACTAGAGGACATTGCTGGCCGATTTTCATCGAGGTAGGTAAGTATATTTCATCTCGAGGAAGATAGCTAATGTATAATATATGTTTAATAATTTGTGTGTGTGCTTGTGTGTGTGTGTGTGTGTGTGTGTGTGTGTGTGTGTGTGTGTTTATGAGAGAAGTAGGAAACACATACATTGCAGCAACCGAAATGAGAGTCAAACTTGCACAAAATGAAGCAGGCCTGCATCGTCATTTACTGCTATTCTTTGTTTCGTCTCTGTCTGTTCCTCTTCTCTCGATCGACCTGAAATTACTAGATCTTTAGAAGGACTAGTTGTAAATGCAATCAAATATATCTAAAGATATCTTAAAAGATAATTCTATTCGGAAGGAATTGTTTGTTTGTCTGTTCGCTCCACTGTTTTGTGTCTTTTTTTGGGGGGGGGGGGGTGGGGAGGGTGCATCGTAGTATAATGCGTTATCCACGAGTATTACCTGTAGGAATGTTGCTAACCGTTGCCGAACACGCGTGTTATTTCACTTCAACATAATGATGAATAATGATCAGGGTTATGTTCGCTATTCTGAAACACACAAATTCTCTATACCTTATATATAGAGGTTCGTAAATCTGAAATGGGATCTGTTAATAATAACATGTGTGGGATTATTCCAAGGATTCGTTAATCCAAAACTTGAATATTATTCCTTTTTCCACAAGATTTGTTAATCCGAAATGAAATGAGGTTAAAACCCAACGAAATGTATGATGTGTGATGGCATGTTCTTTTAACAAAGGCCATTACATCTGATTTGTACAATTTATATTTGGACTTGGTAAACCAATTTTGTCGTCTGGATCTGTTGCAGTTTATAAAGTATCATTATAGTTCAGGGTTTGTCTAAATGGATACATGTTGCTATGACAATTAACTACCTCTGCTGACGACACAGTTCACTAGGAAACAGAGCTTGGTAGTTTATTAATTTTTCCCAATGCCAGTAGTGACACTAATTTATTGCAAAGGTAATGCCATTGCTTGGTATCAGTGTATTATATGATATCTGTCATTTCGTTACTCCATTTAGGACATACGCTAACGACTTGAACGTACGTAAATTCGAGACTTATAAGGACATAGCGTCAGCACTTCAACCTATTTCCATCACAATGACCAGTAGATGCTGAATATTGATACGAGATATTTGTCTAACTTCATTTCCGATTTTCACGCAAATTTCTCTGTTCTATAGATTTGACATTGCAGCTGAACATGCTATGGCGTTTCAATTTTAGTTTTAGAATCATTCAATATATATCATTACCTTCATATAAGAAAGGCTCAAGACAAAATACGGCTACGAACTTTATCAAAGTTTATAGGTCACCCCTCCTGAAGTAACGCAAATATGTCATAATCATTCAAAAGACTGTTTTGCATCTTTGTTTGTGTACAGGGTGTACAATGACATTCCCATAACTGAAAAGATAATGAGGATATTTCTGTTGTTGTTTTCTCACACTCTCCCTTATGGACTTGGGTCTTTTTTGAATGCAGGTATGTAATTATTTGGGTGACAAGACATTTGCTAATATAATGCGACAGTAGCTCCGGCGTGTTGCGGCAAAAATTGTCACCCCTGCACAATTTGTCGTCTGGCGACAATTTGTGCAGATGGCTGACAGCACAAATTGTCGCCCGCCCTCGAAGCACATGTTTCTTTTTGTTTTTTTGTTTTTTTTGTTTTTTTCTTTTTTTTTTCTTTTTTTTTTGGGGGGGGGGGGGGTAATCTCATCCTTGACATAGGCATTGGGATACCAAAACATAACTTACATGGCTACATCCATGCAAACAAGGCATGTAAAAAGTCACGTTACGGTTTCGAGGAAGTGTGTGTGGGTGTGTGCGCGCACACATGATAATTGAGTGTCCGTTTGTGTGACTGTGTGAGTGTCCGTATGTGTGTGTGTGTGAGCGTGTGTCTGTATTGTTTGTGGGGTGCGGGTGAATAGGATATGATTGGATGGATGGGGTGTGGGTTTGAGGGAAGGGTGTGTGTGTGTGTGTGTGTGTGTTTGTGTGTAGTGCGTGGATGATGGGTGAGTGGAAGGGAAATGGGTGTGTGTGTGTGTGTATGTGTGTTTGCGGAGTTGGTGGATGATGGGTGGGTGCAAGGGAAATGGGTGTGTATGTGGGGGGGGGGGGGGGGGGCTCGCGCGCATGTGTGTGCGTGTAAATAGGTATGCGTGTAAAAGATGTCTTGGGATTATGTGTATGTGTGTCAGTCTGAGTGTGTATGGTGTGTGTGTGGAGGGATGTGTGTGAAGGCGGATGTAAACGTGAAATGGGGGGGGGGTACGTGTGTGTTAGTGCCTCGGTTTGTGTGTGTTTACAAGTGAGTGTGTGCGTAAACACATAATGTCTGTGTCTGTGTGTGCGTGTGCGTGTGTTGCGTTTAGGCGGGGTTAGCATCAACCACCATCACGCACTAAGATTCCGCGCATATTATTATACTCCTAACACACACACAGCTATCTAATACGAACCTGCACACCGTACACAACACATACCATGTAGTTCCCCCCCCCCCCACACACACACACATACACATCACATTAACCAGTATGCCCACCCCACCCAAGCATAATATAGGAACAACCACCCCAACGATACAATTCGCATTCTCTTCTGCCGCTTGAAGACAACGACCGACGACAAATATGTGCAGCTTCGTTTCAGTTTACCTGCACAAATTGTCGACATTGATGTCAAAAGTTGGGAACTGCACGAGAAGCACAATATGTCGTCAGGTGAAAAAAAAAAAAAAAAAAATGTGCAGGGGCGACAATTTGTGCCGTTTAGGGTTGTGGTAGGGTTTTATTTTATTTTTTTTTTTATTCACGTTCCATATTCCACATTTCGTACAAGTTTTATATTCCATTTGATTTGAAGCAGAAAAGTTTTTTTCACACAATGGTCAGTTTGAACCAATAATGCACAAATGTATAAGGACATATAATTAACGTGTAATATGAGGAACCCACTAAAAAGCAAAGCTTGTAGGATGTGGGTTCCAAAAATATAACATACGGTTTTAGTACAGTGTATCAAAGTCAGAAGTGACGTAACATGCAAATTCAAAATATCGAGAATATTACAATGTTTACGGGATGTACAAAGTATAGTATATAATGTTTTATGATTAACTTATGGTATAAATGCTTTAAAAAGTAGCAAGTTAATCAAACTGGTGAGGTCATCCGAGCGAGGCATCATTTAAGTATATGCAAAAAAAAAAAAAAAATAAATAAGCGATTACGGCGAAATAATTACACATAGGATTTTAGCTTTGAGATTTTTCTTAAAGGAGCTTCAAGAACTTGAGTGCAACCGAACCGAATCTAACTCATTCCAGAAAGAAGGGCCGGTAGATGTAATTGTCTTAAGGGCTAAAACTGTACGAACAGGAGAAAAATAATAGGATTCACTGTGTCTTGTAGGGTAAGTATGAATATCACTGTTTTTCACAAACATTGAGGAAAATATACTAGGAAGGTAACCAGTATTCAACTTATACATGAAAATTCCAACATGATATAAATACAAATCAGAAATTTTTAACAATTTACTTGAAACAAACAATTCGACAGTATGATCAAAAAATTGTGCTCGATTTATAATCCGCAAGGCCTTTTTCTGAACCAAAAATAACAAATCAATTTTAGTCTTTGAGCAATTCCCCCAGGCTAATATTCCGTAATTCAAGTAAGGTAATAATAAAGTTGTATAAAGAGAATGCAATATTGGCTTTGGGAAGAGATATTTCAGTTTGTGAATAATTCCAACATTTTTGCACAACAATTTACATAAATAATACTTTAGTTTAGTTTAGTTTGATTTGAGGATTAGGATTAGTGTTAGGGTTATGTTTGTGGTTAGAATCTATGTTTGGCTTAGAGTGCAGATATTTCGTGAGAGCAATTGTTGCAGGAGCGAATGTCATGGAACCAACAATTATTTTTATGTCACTAGAACTTTAATACGGGACCTCTCGATTATGAGACGGAGGCGAGATTGATTGAGCCATAAAGATGCCCAGTGTTGATGACCGTTTATCAGTAACACGTAACACCACGGGATAGGCGTTTGAGGCCGTTCAGGTTCATTGTGCCCGACCCAGTCTGTTTAGATTGATATGTCAAATCACTTGTAAATTCTCGCATTTCTTCACTCATGAGTGATTAAATTATGTCTTGAAAGGACTTGCGAGGGAAGAATGGCAAAACGCCCTAAGTAATGTAATCCATTACCCCCTAACAAGCCGTGGGAAGTGGTTTAAGGTTGGTGTTGTTGTTGTTGTTGTTGTTGTTGTTGTTGTTGTTGGGTTTTTTGGGATTTGTTTCTTTGAATCTTTTTTTTTTTTTTTACGTTGGAGAAAAAGAACGGTTATTCGCATCTCTAACCGTAATGATGCTATTTACGGCATTATTGTAAAGGTCATGCATTATCTTCACTGTTGTTATCAATAAACGTTTCCTTTTATGAGACAGCCTATTCTCTCTCAAAAGGTTAATTTTCCAATTGTAAGAGCCTTATATCCCCTCATATTTTATTAGCTTGAAAGGCGTTCTTTCGTGGGGGTATATCTAACCTATTCCGTGTTAGAATTTCAAATGAGAAAAGGATTTATTACTTTTTTATACGTCATGTCATTCCAGTAACGTCGACACTATTTTTTTTTTTTTTTTTGGAATGGATTTGAGAGCAACATTTTATCTTGTTTCAGACCCCGTCGTGATATCAGGGATAGGTATGGCGAAGACAAGGCAGAAACGAATAGAACATGTGATTTATTACACTCAAATTGTTATCTAATATACCAGGAGCATCATTCTTCTTACAGTGCTTTATCCAGATTTTCTCCAGATATTGACCGTGCTGATAGTGCCATTTTTTTCTACTTTTAACACAACTGTTGAATTCCTTGATATATTATGTATTTCATAATTTGCACTCTAGGTTTTTGAAGATTTTATAATGAAATTAATAATTTGAAAATGTTTGGAATGAGGCCTAGCCTGATTTCTTCAAACTCTTCAAACATTTTTCTTTTTCTTCTTATTGATATGGGTTTGAATATTGAGTACATTAAGAGCTTGCTCACAAGACAATTTAAGCAGCATCTTCAGCGATTAATTAAATCAAGTAAGTCCATCATCAGATAGAGGAAGATAGAACCTTTCAAGCTAATGCCTAACTGGTTACACACACACACACACACACACACACACACACACACACACACACAAAGGAATGTTTCTGAGGTTATGATAAGGATTATGTTTTCTTATCATTTTCGTAGTTTTCGTTCTTAAATCACAATTATCTCAAAACAAATGTTTTGTTGACTCTTTCTTTTTCGATCAAACTCTTCACAAACTCACCACGACACACACACACACACACACACATACACACAGTCTCTCTCCCTCTCTCTCTCCGTCCTTTTTTTTTTCTTTTCACTCCCTTCTCTCCAGCAAACTCCCATCGCTCGTTCATATTATAATCCTAGATGTTCCAGTGTCTTTAAAAAATAAATTCGTTTATCACAGCTCTGCTGCAGTACACCGTTAAAAGCATTTTTTACCATGTGAAGACGAGACAAACACCCAGCTTTTGTGCTTGTGCTTCACAATAGTTCTAAACTATGAGTTAGGGCTAGAAACAACCAATGTAAACATTTGCATCAGTATAGTCAATGTTAAATATAGTTATAAAATAGGTTCAAGAATGTAGCCAATTGGAAGCGCTGAATTGAGTCACGTGTGCGTGCTTGTATTAATTTCTCAATAACATGCATGCGGCCTGACGTCACAATGCTTACACTAGCAGTGCGCACTCAATCAGTTGTTACAAGTGTGTCGCGCGCTACTATACGCGCTGTCAATCCTGTAAACAACTTCTAGTTCGGGCTGCCGGCCGGCCTTTCTTGTGCATAACATGTGTGGCGTACGTATACTCTTACACGTACTCACTTCACCGGCCACAAGCCGCGCGCGGCCATTTTGTCACCCCAAATTCCACATTTTCATGCGCTTACCGTCTCTCTCTTATCATGCATAAACATTTTCCCCTCGTCGATCAGCCAATCAAATGTTTGATCTGAAATAATCGCCAATATCTTCCTCGTGTCATACTCATTCTAACAATGCCAATTTTATGAATAAAATATCAATCCAAACATTTAAAAAAGTCATTCAAAAATTCCTGTTTCCTATCAATTTGATCTTCAAAAAATTTAAGGGTTTTTTTGTTGATTGATTAAAAATTATTCAAAGTTTTTTGCTGAAAATCATTGATATAATCTTGATATTTATGATTTTCTCTTCAAATTGGCCATTCAGTTTGCAAGTCTAATTGGGTAGAACTTTTTTTACGTGTGTCTGAAGTTCGGCAACAAATAAACAGAGTTTCCATCGTTTTTGACGTCGTGACCGTTTTTAGTCAATTTTTGAACATCCATGTGACGCTGAAGTGTAATTCTTCGTACCTCTTATACAATACGATATTACCGATGGCTTTATCTGATTGTTTTAGTTGATTCGGAGAAATACTCTTGATTAGAGTGATCTTCAACTGAGTTTAAAAGCAGCATAATCGTGTTTTGATCGGGACACGCCTCTGGAGTACGCCGGTGCCGTTGGGGCGACGTGCAGGTGAGTTTCCGTTCGCATTCGATGTGAGCGTGGTCCCATGCCGTACTATGCGCGTAGTGTACGCGTCAAAAACCACCAACACAACTTGTAAAAAATATTAAAAATTCACTTTTATGTATTACGACGCATTTGCAGGTCATCTTGTCTTATTATAATATTCTGAATCGCTACCAATCATTTTGTAAGTGTTTGATCCCTAACTTTGACACACAGTTAGCTTTTCAAATGTGTGTGATGATGGACCATATTGTCATTGACAATATCTCATCTATGAACATACATCGACACATTGTTATGAATATATCATCATATTGACCTTACCTACAGTGCTATACCCATAGGCGTTGGGACTTTTTTTTATAGTGGGGGGGGGGGGGGGAATGATTTTTTTTCCCCCCTGCACCAGCTCCAGTGGTCATGCTTTTAAGTTTTAATGCATGAGGCAAGGCCAAGGGGTGTCGTATCTTTGCGTACCCGGTACCGGTAATACGTGTACATGCATGTTGGCTTTCATCCGCAGGCTGCAGGCATGCTGGATGATTACGCTGAAAAGTAAAGTAAATAATAAAGATTTTTGAAAAAAGTTCTGGAGCCCTGATTTCGGGGGGGGGGCTGTATTTGTACAGTAACTACATAAAAATTCAAAACAATATTTAAGTAGTCAGTATACTGCTTTGGTATTTTCCTGCCAGATGTACACAGACTTGATCTGCATAATCATGAAATATCAATATTCAGTCTCGTTCGCATTCAAATTAACATCCTTTATAGACAATATTATTATTGTATGGATACTTGAGAATCACTCATTTACATGTTGGTTCAAACTAGATGATGAACAACATGCACCCTGGAGCAAGTTTATTTAGGTACCTGTATCTCCTCAGTCCTTTAAATGAAATTTGATATCTGCATTTTTGATGTACTTAAGTGTATTTGCAATGTATATTAGGTGCAATTCTACTGCGAGAAACTAAAGGACCATCACCTGAGTCGGTGAATGCTCAGCCGATTTCTTCTTGGTTGTCTTCTCTGCTGCTTTCGAAGCAGCCATCACGATAACAATCGATGCAATACGTAGTGAGTCAGAGATTAGTGTTTGATTCATACTGAAGCAATTACAGTCTATTGTCTTTCTCTAGTTTCAGTAATCATAGATTTCCTTTGCATTCACTCATTGTTTGATCACTTTACTTTTTCCTGTTTCTGTGATAGGAAGCTGGGTTCAAAAAGATCCATTGTTCTTCGACTGATCAGAGATCAAGCTGGAGCTCGTCTGTGAGGGAGAAACGTCTCAGGTTGCTCCTTATGTTGTTAAGGTGGGAGTACATTCCTTCTCCCCCCTCGCTCACCCATGAGGCCAAGCCCAGCTCCCCAAAGCTGGTACCACGGGATAATGTTGTCTTCGACAATGTTGAGTTTTAATTTTCAAAAGGTGTAGTTCAGTTTTTGTGAAGTGATAAGGGAAGGTCACATACTGGCTTAGGCTTGGGTATTAGATTATAAAACATCTGACTTCTGTTGAGTTTTACTGTATAAGCTATTTATTTCACATACATAATTTCTTTGTGATTTTATCACTAGATTGGGAAGTTACCAAGAGTTTAATTTTAGAATTTTAGTAATGTTTCTTTAACTATGAATAGACAAATATTGGAAAGGGAAATTTTATGAAGACTGACTCGTGAAGATATCCCCCCCCCCCCCAGCAAAATACATGTATATAACTTATACAGTACTAATGAAAATGACAGCATGTATCTACATTACACTGACAATGGTATACATGTATATCCTATGTTCTGTCCCCCCTCAAAAGTAAAGGAAATAATCTATACATAACACTGCAACAAAGAGCCTATTTAAAAGTAATTTGTATGATATATCTTATATATGAATTTATAGTTTATGTTGTTATAAATTACAAGCTTATATTAATTATTGTAATAAACAGAAAAAAATGCATTGCCTGTCCTAAGTTGCCATCCTTGAGAATTGCTGTTTTGTTTGTGGATTTTGCTAGCCTATCATTTCTTTTACAACTTTGGCTGCCATTGCCTCTGTTTGAGATGGTGTGAGGTCATTGCATGTGTTTCATGTTTTTTGTGATACTGGTGATCGTGGAGTGCTGCAACAGTAATCACCCATGTGTGTTTTGAAATTGATGATGCTTTTTAGTGGGGTCACCCTTGTTTTTTTAGTGGGGCCACCCTTATTTTTTTTCCCATGGCCAGTGAACATACACTGCATATACCAACATGAGGATCTTGCTCCCGATTGACAACATTTGTGGGCATTTTTTTTTTCGAGAGAATTCAATTCAATTCAGTTCAATTCAAGTAAAGTCAATTCAATTCATTTTTAATCGTCCAATAAAAACATCACAAGAAATTCAGTGCTGGATTTTTACATATAAATGACAAAACAACAAATACAATATGTACATAGAGAGAAGAAAACAACACGAAATAGTACATGATAAATAAACAACCGAACACGTATGCAAAGTCAAACTGAAAAGAGCAATCGTATAAAAACATGGCATGAAAACTGACTCCATTGGCATGAAAAACTGTAGACAGAAAGATCCGTCTGTCTGGAGGAGTCTTTTATTTATCTACATTATTTATTTTATTTTATTCTTATTTATTTATTTATTTATTTATTTTTGACGTTATCGCTATCCTGGGGATCCGTGGTAACCAGACGCAGTCTCCACGGAACGTTTCCCTGACGACCAGATGCAGACCAATCTTTCGGTCAAGAAAAACTCCAGACACCTTCCCTGTTACTGCGTTCCCAATCTCTACCCCCCCCCCCCCATGTCAGCCAGTGATGCGATAAACTGAAACAACTCAAATCAGCTTGCCCTAAAATACAACACAGCATCCAAATTAATCCATACAAAACAATATCAGTGATTATACAGTGTATCATTATATAAATTTCTTTCCAATCCCACCAATATTGCACATAATCACTTTACAAATTGTGAGATATAATGATAACGAATAATCATTGCAGTTGTGCGTCAGAAAAAAAAAAATATATGTATATATACATATATATATATATATATATATATATTGTATATAAAGGGAGGATAAGCGGTAGAGAGAAAAAAAAAACAAAGAGAAAGAAAAAATAAAGGAAAGGAAGCAGAGGTAAATAACATACGTACAGTATATCAATCATCATTGCTATGACATCATAGATCCAAAAACTGTAAAATCCCAAGATGAGGTGATGATGATAATGACCAGTCAATGTCAATGACTAAAAAGACAAGATTATGATGGTAAAGCTGATAATGAAGGAGGCGATAATGTTGTCGTGTAGATGATAATGATGATGATGATGGAGTTGATTATGATGGTGGTGATGAAGGTGATGGTCATAATGATAATAATGGAGATAAAAACACAGGATTTTCAGAATATTTTTCTGTTTTACAGTATCGCCCATCCCATCCCATCCCAACAACTTTCCAGTCCATGCAAAATAAATCACCACATATTTACACCCGAGACAGATGGTCCCGATGGACATCCAAGCCTGTGTTAACACGGGCATGCATGGTGATATAAAGTCAATCAAAAAGAAAAAATCTGCCCAATTAGACTTGCAATTGGAATTACAAAGTCAAAGAATATGAATCACTGATCAAAGAAAACACAAAAGGCACTATGGAAAAACTTTGGTTAATGTTTGAAATACGTTCAAAAATTGTAAAATAAAATGACTAAATATTGTGGAAAATACGCATGGGACTAACTGCGTTGGCGATGTGTTGAGACAGTGAAAGAAAGAGGGCTTGATTAACGTAATTTCATATTGTCACCATTATCTGTATGACAAAGGACGATGAGGGGTCTTTCATTTTTCATAAATCCACTTTTTTGGACAATGTGACATTGAGATTATTTCAAAATTGCCGCCGAAAGGTAGTTCTCGATTTTTTACCCTAGTGAAAGCTGTACAGGAAGTGCGATTAATTAAATCGGCCGAAAGTGATCAGCGCCCCCACGCGTTGTCAGAGCGTACAGTGAGACAATATGGCAGCGCGCACGCTGTGTCCTTGAACGCGTACAGTAGGTGAGTACGTGCTTATACGTACAGTACTTATGTGCGAGATTTCCGAGTGCGACGTGCGTAAATGTTTGGGACGAACATCTTCGGACATCTTGATTCACAAAGGTACGTGAAAAATGCTGTTAGTTTTCGCCCCATTTTATAAAACAAATGATGCACAGGATTATTTCGTGGCGTTAATGGAGATGCAGCTCATCTCCATTAACGCACTCTATCCTGTGCATCATTTGTATGTTAAACAGAATGTGAACAATAGTCAAAGTAAGAATATTTCTAGAGTAAACTGTCTACAGTTATGGTTTATTGGAAAAAAAGGTGATATTGCCTTATATTTCAGGCTTTATTGCAAATTTTTATATGGTAGGATATTTTGTGATACAACTGACCGACACATTATGCATAAAATGTGATATCTCATTTAACATTCTTTTAAATCACTGCTCCCACATGGTATAAAACTGTACCGTTAAGCTTCATGTTGAATACAAATGACTTCGTTTGTCATTATGGGACGTAATATCAAAAACACGTCATTGCCTCTCTCTCTCTCTCTCTCTCTCTCTGTCTCTCTGTCTCTTTCCCTTTTATCAAACAATTTGATTTGGTATGACATAATTTTGTGAAAGGAAAGTTAATTGAAGCTTGGAATCCCTTAATGGTCTCGTGAAGCCTCATATTTCCAATTGATATTCTTCTTCTTGCAGCATATAGAAAGTTAAAAAAACCTTTTAGACAAGTTAACATTACAGCACAAGGGATAAACAGGATATATGTAAATTCATTTTCTAAATATAAGTGTTTGCGTGTCTAACAATAAATCCTTTTAGCATCAGAGGCAACAATTATGTAAAATCATCATAATTGATAGCAACTGAAATTACAGACATAAATATACAAAGCCCTTACTTATTCAAACACAACAGACATAAAAGGGGCTAAAATGCACTTTACTAATTCAGGCACTGGTGTATATATATATTTATTTATTTATTTTATCTCTGGAGACCTTGTCATGCAGTGAGTTGCAGCAACAGTTTAAAAATACAGATGATATAACTGCACAACGACATATATTATTGATGATGTCATCTCCGCTTTGTTTGAGACGACATACTCGAACCCCACCCCACCCCCACACCATCTCCCCCTCCTCCTTTCCTTCCTATCTCTTTCTTTCTTTCTTTCTTTCTTTTTTTTTTCTTTCTTTTCTCTCTCTCTCTTCGTATAATAATTAAATCAGAAGCCTGGATGTATCTTTTGATAAGAAGTTATCATGAACACACATGTTCCTTGAAAATGTTGCTGCTTAATAAAAAAAAAATTAAAAAAAGCAATCATTCCACATCATCAAATACGCGCTATCCATGTTGTTTCTTTATTCTATTTTATGATGCTCTTTTATTGGATAACAATGTCCAAGGGACGCTAAGTAGAATCTAGGGATCTCATGAAAAGTTGCATATGCCCCATGTTTCAATGAAAATTTGACTCCCTTTTGTACTGGAAAAATGTTCAGATTTTTTTTTTCTTAAAGAATTGCTAGGTGGAGGACCAATGACATGATTGCGTGTGATGTATTGTATATTACGTGTGTTTTTTTATTTGATTTGATACTGATTTGATTTATTCTCTGTAAGATATCTTCTTTACAAGTACATCAATTTTCTTCAATTTCATTCGCATTGCACAAATATGATTATTTTCACAAATGTAGTGAAAAATGAAGAACGAATCGTTATGCGTTTTTTTTTTTTTTTCAGAGGATGCCACTGGTTCTTTGTGATCATTTCTATTGAATTCATGACTATTTTCTATAATAAATGAATGAACGTGATGTTAAGTAACTGAAGAGGAATTTTTTGTCCAAATATCTGAACTTGCATGAAGAGTGTTTTGGGGTAACTTAAATGTACCTCCGTTTGACGCCCTGTTAGAAGGCAACAAATTTCTGCGTTCAACTGAAACATATCTTTAAATGAAGGTAACAGATTGGGATTAAAGCGGAACATAAAAAGTGAATTCTGTAGAGTGTCAATATCATTTATGTCAAGGTAAAAATAGAAAACCTTAAAGCAGAAGAAGAGGGAATCTGTGTGATCGTTGTAACCAGCATTTGCACATACTATCATTATTATCCGTATAGCATTCTGTTGCAATTTCAGCATGATATTATTGGCAGACATCGAGTTTGCCAATACCATATTATGATAAGAAATACATGATGGAATGATTACGAGTGTATGAGAAAGTATAATCAAAATACGAAAAGGTGAACAATGCTTGAGTGTACATGATATTCCAAGACTACGAGCAACGGAAGATGAAAGATATTTAATATGATCATCCCAACTGAGAGTTTCATTGATTATCAATAAAATTTCAAGGAATTCAGTCAGTGGACGAGGCCGTCTTAAGAGAAATATCATCTATTTTCAAAATACATTTAATATCATTACTCATCTGTTTCCTTGGATATTTAGAGTGTCTTGTAATTCGGATTATTTTTTTTTCGATTCAAAGGAAAGATATTACCTTGAAATCGCTGTGAATATTTTGGTTATTTTATAATTCAGTTATCTAATGAGATATTGAAAATATGAAGATGAAAGGACTACATTTTTGTCATCAGCAAAAATCACTTATTGCAATAAACTCCATGCCTTTATTAAGTCATTAACACGCAGCACAAAAAAAAAAAATAGAGGTTCAAGTATTGACCCTTGCGGTACGCCACACTTGATATTATACACTTTTACCTAATTACAGAATCAAAACATTGCTTTCGATCATTTGAATAGCTTGCTAGCAGTTTCAGAGCAGGTACCTCATATAACATAAAAATGTGGCTTTGATAACAAAATAGAAAGGTTAGAGTATCGATTGTCTTGCAGAAAGACATTTTTTATAGCATTTGTTGATGAAACAAAAGCCCCGCTTTAGTGCTTCAAAATTGTTATAAACTGTGAGTTTGGGATGGAAACAAGCAATGTAAAAATTATAATCATTATAATCAATGAAAAGCATTGTTAAATATACAAAGTTCATTAGTTTCATTACGGATGAGTTTTTCATCATCGCTTTCGACATGCTTTCACACAGTATCGTCAGAGAAAAAGATAGACGAGGAGAAAAAGAAGGAAATTGCCTTGCATCTCTACTCGATAGCAATTAATCTTTATTCTTTCTTCTCTCTCTCGCTCTCCCTCTCTCTCTCTCTCTCTCTCTCTCTCCCTGTCTCTCTCTCTCTCTCTCTCTCTCTCTCTTCCTCCCTAGAAAATAAGGTTAAATGTAATGTATTGCGACTGGGTCTTCTCGCATTTTGGCATTCGTGGTTTTCTTGCCGGATTAAGATTACAGTAAAACACGGACCAGCCATAAGATTGGTTACATTTCATAAATCAAACAAGTTGTCCACTGAAAGCGTGCTGACTAACGAGCGTTTACTTTAAATACCACTTAGGCGGAGAATGGTGGACATACCTGAGTTTGACATTCTTTATGTGTGTGTATGTGTGTTGTGAGTGTGTGTGTGGGTGTGGGTGTGTGTGTGTGTGTGTGTGTGTTTGATGGGATTTACTATCAGGACAATATTTCTCGTTCTTTCAGCATTTTCTTTGAAAACATTGTTTTCCCTTTCATTTTACTCTTTTCATATTCAATGCAATTCCCTTCCTTCCTCTTGTAAACTTGTGGACATAATTACTTCTCGAGAGGTAAAAACTGACAGGTGTATAGAGCAATAGACTTAGAAAGTTAAAACTTAAAGTGTAATAAACCATTGAATACAGTTATTGTACTTTCAAACATCGACCACTTCATTTGCGTTTTGTTCTTATCATTTGCTCGTCATCGGGGTCATAAATTGAAAGTTGTAAAGATGATGAGAGTCATTATCATTACAGGATATTCTACTCTTCCGGTTGCGTTATTTTGATATCATATGTAATATATTGCGGTTGACGAGATGAGCTAAGCAGTGCAGGCCTGTGAGCTCATCTCTGTTAAAAAAAAAAAGACATTCATTGTTTCTTGTCCCTGGACTTCACACATAACAGGGACCTAGCAGGGTTTGTTTATTCGTGCGGCGCCCTTTTCGAAGTCTTGACGCATACAGAGCGATACATCTCGACATCCGAGATTTGTTACACAGCTTGCCTTTTCACCTCCTCCCCATCACATAGCAAACCGTCTCTTTGGCCTAGTTAGGAATATAATGTTCAATCTTTCGATTTCCCACTGGGGATCAATGGAGATTGATGGAAAGCCATCAACTCCTGCGTGCATCACAAGCCGCTGAGCCTTCTTTCTTGAATATTTGATTTCATTTCCCTTATTTTCCCCGACTATATTATTTCATGGAGTAGTCACCATTTGATGTCTCTTTGATTTAGTTATTGATGGGATCGCATCGTGCTCTCTACTTTTACTTATCTTAAGAAGAAGGGTTGTGTTGCGCGGGACAGTTTGAAATAAAGGACGTTGTTTGCTATCTGATACTGTTGTGGTTGTCGTTGTCATTCGTGTTAATGTCGTCGTTGTTGTTATGTCATTTGGTGTGGCTACCATACGGCACAAAATGCACTGCTTGACAAAGTTTCCAGCGTAGAAAAATCTGCACGGTGTAATAACGCAACCAGTGACTTTGGAGCCACGGTTAAAATCAGTAGAAAAAAAAATCCCCTCCCCCCCCCCCTTGAAAACAATGAAAGCTCGTGTTATATACAGTAAACCAAAACCATCTGGCTAGCTTGCTAACGCTTTGGAAAGATGTGTAAGTTTGTAGTTTTTGCATTTGTAACAAAGTAAAGCAAACGAACAAACTAACACAAAGTCATCATGATATTTGTTCCCTGACATTTTGTAAACACTAACTTGATTAACAGAGTGTACAGAAATTTGTGTGTTGAGGATTGGCATTCTTTATTTGTGTGCATTTGAATATGTTCATACAGCTCTCAGTCAAAGAATTAAGAGTTAGTGTCTTGATTTTGTTTTAACTGCATTAGAAGGGTATTAAAGGGAAATAGAGTTTAATGGTTCGATCAACTACGTTTTTCTTCTAACTAGTTGTTCTCTTCTTATAAAGTCCCCCTCCCCTCCGTCTCTCTCCCTTTCTTTCTTTCTTTCTTCTTTCTTTCTTTCTTTCTTTCTTTCTTTGTCTTTGACTTACATTCCATACATTGTGCGTGTTTTCCGCGAAATTGAACAAAGGGCCTTGCTACTCTTTTTTGCTACGTTTTGTTTTGCTCAATCAAAAATAACGGATCGTTAACCCATAGCTTGTATTGATAGGAGTGATAAGGAAGACACTAGTAAGTGAAAATACATGTATGAAAAGGCAATATTTGAATACGAAATCTCCTGCGGGGAAAATTTTCGAGTAAATGAGAAATTCCTTGCCCAGGATACTCCGGACTAGGCATGGATGTGATGTCATGCCAAACACGTATTGCCGAAGTCATTCGTAAATCTCAAAGTCCCCTTAATAGAGAAACTGATGGACACTCTATCAAAACTTAATGAATAAGCTAACCTTGGTGGGACATGGACAGGAAAAAAAAAAAGAAATCGAATTTATTTCAAGCCTGTAGGGAGGTCTGAGGAATACGTTACGAATTAGAGATTTTCTTCTTTTTCTTTTCTCTCTCTCTCTCTATCTCTCCTTCTGTTGTGAGTCATTGATAAATCCATGCTTTACGCAAAAGCAGAGTAGAATGGATCTGTTTTCTTTCTTTTTTTTTTTGTCTTTTGATTTTTGGTTACAATTTGCAATAGAGTGCTTTGATTTGTTAGGTAGAATGGGGGCACAAATTTTCATTTAATTAAAGTAGATTCCCGGACAAAAACAAATAACATATAGAGCAAGAGATAAAACTGCACACTCAAGATCTTTCCGGGAACAAATTCTCTAACTTTATTGCCCCTCCCCCACCCCCACCCTCTCTCTCTCTCTTTCTCTCTCTTTCTCTTTTATATTTGTACCTCGCCCTCCCCCATTCTATCTATTTTTGTTCTCTCTTCCTCTTTATTATATTTACCTCGTTAAGAGCGTAAGCAATGTTTTGTTTTTTATCATCTTTCGCAAGACAATCATAGAACATACTCAGAATACCAATTGCTTAAAACGTCAGAGATCAAAACAATATTAAAATGAGGATAAGAAATAGGATAACATTGCTTATGATTCTTATAAAGAATTTTTTGTAATGTGATGTTATAACTTCAAATCATTGCATTTGTTTTTCTTTGCCTTTCTGTCTTTTGAAATTTGTATTGAATTTGCATTTAATTGAGTGTGGAAGGAAATCAAACCACCACCCCCCCCCCAGAAAAAAAAAATGGTAATAAAATGCTTACTGTGCTTCCAATATTTGTGGCTAGTTTGTGGGGCGTTGAAAAATTTCACTGCCTAAATGGATCATCAGCTGAAGAACCCTTGTATTTAGTGTTGTTGATTTTTTTCTTTCTTTTCTTTTCTTTTTATCGTGATGCAAGTATCAATATAGGTTGTCAGGCTAAGCTTATACTGCGTATAATACATGTTTTTATGAAGCCAAGTTGAAGTTAAAAGACATGCCATTTTGAATGAAATGAAACGGTGCATAAGAAGAAGATTTTTGAATAGCCAAATTATCCAGCACTTAAAACACTCAGAGGTTTTGTTTTATTATAATTTTCAATTTAACCACCCCTTCCCAAAGAATTCTTTGAATGATTTTTTTATTGAAATTTCGTTTGATGTCACCATAGTTTTCGCGATGAAACGAATACAAACATTCAATTAAATCAACGTAATCAAACTGAAAAAAGAGGATATACAAATGAAAAAAAAAAACAGCATGACATGCAAGCCTGCTTAATGGTACAAAATAGACAAATGAAAGGAAAGCATGGCACGAGAGCCTCAGTAAGCTTAAATCAGCACATAAAGCATTCTTAAATTAATCAACCGAGATCCTTTTTTTATCATCATTATTACATCAAAATGATAACCAATGTCCCAAAATCCATCCTAACCACCAGTCCCCCACCCCTATATACCTACCTGAACAGTTTACTCATCCCTCTCTACGCTTATCACACGCATACTTTTTTATATACCTTGCATAATTGGTAAACCTTGCATAGATTTACACACACACACACACACACACACAAACGCGCGCACACACACACACACACACACAAACACGCACTAAAAACAAACATAACGAATGGACAGTTTTAACTACCAAGGGGTTAAACTCAAGTACGCCTGTTTCCCAAGCCTTAGTGGGGACGCCCTTAAAATGGCGTGTCACTGTCAGTTAAACTTCTCGTAAATGCTGGTACAGTGATGATAGGAATCCTTCAAGAAAAAGAGAGTGTGATTATTTCACACACATGCACACACACACAGAGACACACACACACACACACGTAATGCAAGGGAAGTTTAACTACCAAGGGGTTAAACTCAAGTACACCTGTTTCCCAAGCCATCTTTGGGAAACCAGTATGGAGTGTCACTGTCAGACGTTGAAAGAAGGAAGGTGATGACCGAACACAGAGGGGGTTTTGGCATAACCACTCATCAGTTCAGGAGCAAGAGAGAATACATTGACCGTTATAACTCCATTAGGTCTTAATGATGTTTTCTATCTGGGGAAATGAGAAGAAACCCCAGCGTGTGAAGACAGGGGTATCAATATCCTAATTCCTCTGGGAAGACAAGGCAGAAACCTCAATGTGACAGGTATAATGGGTGCGGTCGTCTGCCTTCGCTTTGGGAATGGCGAGAAAAAAGACCGGTCATGATATTTATCCTCCTTCTTCGTCTCTTTACATTTTTCAATAAGAGTTTGCAAATGATTTTAAAGCAACATATCTTCTAAACCAACAGAGGTAGGATACATAGTTATGTATTCACAAACACGAGAATTAAGCCATTCAGTAGGCTCTGAATCTTTGTTTGGCAGGATTTATGGAGAACATTTTAAAGCAGTTGAATAATGCAATATAGTATGGATTGTTTGTATATGATATTTCCTAGGTTGTTGATTTTCATGTCTTTTTACATGAAAGAAGAGAAATATTTAAAAGTACTAACCAACTCTCAATTAAATTATATCCTAAACGTTTACCTTCAAAAACTTCATGATAATACTGTACTATGTGGTAAACCCTCAACGAGGCAAGAGAATTCGGGCTATGCTTAGCTGTCTTGTTGTATTCATTCAATATGAGATGGGTTTCCTGTAGTTGTTGTAGTTATTGCTTTAGTTGCCCAAATAAGAATTTATTGCATACGTCGTAATTTTGATATTACATTTACTTTGTAAGAGATATTCATATTAAAAAAAACCATCACACTGTCATTTTCATAGAATAAACAAGATGGACTATAGACAGATGACGTTATGCGCAGCCATGGTGTTAGCCTTGCTAACAGCCGTTACCGTATCGGCTCCACTCAATCTGTGGGAGATAGCGGCACTCGATGACATCCTGGACGACGCCTACGAGGAGGCACTAGCTGAGCTGGAGTCAAATAGCGTTGGAAAGAGATCTAGTTCATGGACATGTAAGCATGTTATTTTGAGTACATTTCAAAACCAATTTTCACCAAATGTACGTTGAATTTCTCTTGGAATTTCATAAGAAGTTTCTCAACATCTCATCAAAAAAAAAAAAAAAAAAAAGTTAGAAACCTGAAGCCAGGTCTCAACCAAAACTACAACTTCCCTTTAATGTCCATGTTTATGATTTTGACATCCAATGTTTCTACCTTTTAGAAAAACAGATTCTCGTAATGGTGTTAGTGAAATATAAAATTGTTTTAGCAAGTACGAAAAAGGGGGCGCCAGGGGTAGGAAGCTGAATATTAATGCCATTTGGTTAAACAGGTTTTCGCCTCAAGGTGCCGGCGCGTTTGGGATGCTCCCCGGGGAGTGGAGGTAGCGATGGCGATGCTTACTTGACTGCTTTAGAGGGGCCACTCAGCACCACCACCAGTGTAGGGAAAACCCCTTTAAATATATTTACACGTCATATAAGACAACCAAAGCTTTGCGTTTAAACACCATTTTCGTTATTTTTAAAAAAGTGATGGAATATCCTCGCACACGACAGGATTTAGGCATATGTGTTAACGAATTCATCTTTAAAAAAAAGGCAAGCAATAAAACTGTTTGTCAGCGATGGAATATTTCTAAACACAAAAATTGATGATGACAAGCATCATGCCACAGTGAATATTTTTGTCTCAATTTACATGATTTACAACATTTTCAGATTGTCGACACCACGTGACTGGAAGCCTGTGCAAATGTTCGTCGAGGCTTGGTATGTCATCTAGCCGCTACTTCGAATGCGAAGGTAAGCTCATTTTGACAATTGTTTAAAGACACTCGATTGGTCGAATACTCACCATATCACATGCGCCCCGTCTTTTCGGCCACAGTTTAAAAATGCACTGTCCAAAGTAGCCTTCCATAATGCGTAATTGTTGTTTGCCTCACCCTATAAAAGAAAAAAAAATGTGCAGGACGCACACTACACTAATGCAAAGCTGATAAAGACCAAAACATCTCTTACAAAAGTGTAGGAAGAGTTCCAACAGAAAGTATCAGAGGTGCAAAGGTCAGCGGGAGTTATGGAAATACAAACACTGTGACAAATGGCCGAGTTAAAAACCCTAGCATTAGGAAAATCCAGAAGTCAAGGTTTTGTTGAAACAGAATGCAAATACCATTAACATCTCAATTCTGGAATTTTGTCGTGACATTTTACAGGATGCACATCTGATACTTTTTTGTTAGTTTACGTGACATTTCCAGGATGCACATCTGATATTTTTGTTATTTTTTTTCTTTTTTTAGTTTTACTAGAAATCTACAGGGAGGAGAAGAACGCGTATTAAACAGCAAAATGTATCTCTTCACCCAGCTGCTTTGAACTGATACGCAGCAAATGGAACCGAATCAATTATGATGAAAATCTTACTCAAATTGAAGCTTTACATAATTATTTTCATGATAGAGTGATAGATTAGGGAAAATCATGATTCATTACACAGGATGACTCCATTGCCTCAAAACCATCCAAGAATTACCCCCGTTGACAATAAGCCTTCCATAAAGTCATCATTGCTAACTCGTTACAACTTTAGTCCGATCTAGCGTGCAGTAAGTCCTCTGTTCTCCCCTAATAATGCACATATTAAATAAGGAATCTAGTGAAGGTATGTGCTTTAGAGGCTCAATATTAGCGATGGACTATGTACTTCTGTGGGTGTCATCCGTATCACTATTTTAGGAAAATTGTTTCATTTGGTTTTCTACTTTTATATTTTAGTTAAATCTCCTTTGATACTCCGTTCGTTTGGTTTCAGTCTGTGTACCTCAACTCACTGGAAAACAAACAAAACAAAAATAAAACTGGTTTATCTCTGAAGGCAAAGAGAGGATTTCATTTTTAACTTTTCTCATGCATTCTTAATGCATCAATATTACCGCAGTATTAAAAGAACATCCTAAACTTCAGGGGAGTGAGTTTTAAACTTCTTAATAATAGTGTCTGCTATCATGATTATTCTAATAAAAATCGTTTTCCTATTTTCTTATTATGTTCTTTTTCAAACCAGCTTACAGACACATCGAAAAATGCTAACTGTTTGCTTGAAAAAACAAAAAATATATATATGTTATAATCTTGTCCGCAAACTTTAATATCAATGTCATATTTTGATAGTTCGGAGAACGCTTTGGTACACGGGCAAAAGCAAGCAGTCGGAACACGGGGAAAGTTGACGAGAATGCTTGTCTGTTTGCTTCTCTTTGCATGAAACTGGGAGATGGGCACTTAAAAAGGCAAGATTATGTAATTTGCTGATAACAGTATCAAAAAAGAATATAAAGAAAAAATGCTATAACCCAAGAGCTGTGTGCCCATCGGTCTTTCCTGTGTGGCTTCCACACAGTAATTCGAATGCCCCGTGAATTTTACGAGTTCATGGTAATCTTGACACGTCTTTAATGACCTGCACGATCTACCAGTCGTCCTTAAAGTTGGCCTCAATAAAGTTTTATGTCGGAATCGTGCAAAGAAAGATAGTATTCAGCCTCAATAATGCCAATTTTTCGACCCGCGATTTCGTAATATTATTAACCCTTTCTGTGCCAATATGTCAAATGTTCACAAATTTCACACACACATATACCTATCTATAGGTAGGACATTTATAATGAGGCATTCAGATGGTTAACAATTAAAAAAAAAGGAAAATGTTGCGCTGTCATAAGGTACTTGCCTTGATTGACATAATTCAGCTGCAAAAAACAAACAAACAAGCAAACAAACCCTCCGCTATTGACGAAATCATGTCTTAGATGAAGGATTCGAATCCAGCCATTTCAGAAAGTTCAGAAGATGTCCTATGTAGACCTTTTTGGGGGAAATGTGGCTTTTGGATCACGAGAACCCATTAAACAGCAGCAAAACAAATATGAAACTTGGATCCGGGATAAGTAACCATGAATTCGTAAGCCTATTATTATACAGGTACTGACATGTAAGCTATGCACCTACAAATGGCAACAGGCAAGAGAAACACACACAAACTTTACAGATGAAGAGTTTGTTTGCAAAAACCGATAAGTCCATATTTGCCAAATGGAGATATTTGCGATTAAAGGTCAAGAAAAATAAAGAGAATAATAAGAAAAGTTTTGTTTCTTTTGACCATAACTTCAAAAATGTACCTTTATAATGTAGTGACCAATATATCATTTAAAAGATACTATTTTGTACTTTATGACAGAGACCGTACTTTAAAATCTTCAAAAATGGACTTATCGGCTTTTGCGAACAAACTCTTCAGATATTAAATACAATCGCAAACAAAAGAAAAGAGTTAGTCTGGCAGAAAGGAAGAACTTCCACAACGTTCTGTTTATTGTTCATTTGTTAATACTTTGCGAATTATTTTGCTGTTTCAATATTTACCTCAGTTCTTTTCCTTGTTTATTTGTTTGTTTTTTTACCATCTGTGTGTCTGTATTCACGTTAGTTGATAGTGTATTCACCTTCCATCCGAAATACGAAACTCGTTGTGATATACACCGGTATAACATTTAAATTGCTTCCTTGATATAAATTTTTGCTGTTCTCCTTCGGTCGTCTTTCTCATTTTGTCCTATTATTGTATACAGTGCAAGCCAAACTTAAACCCCCTGTTGAACTGGAAGATTTCTTTCCGAGCTTATAAGATGTTTCTTAAACATGTACAGTCAGGGACGATGAAAACTATTCCTTATGATGCATTTCTTTCGAAGAAACCCAACTGCACATGTTTGGTCTATCTATCAATATGGAGCATATCTAATCATGTGTGTATATTATATGCATGTGTGTGTTATTATATAAAACCGAAGCTGTGTCAAGCGGGAGAGTTGTCGTTTTTATAATGCCACCTCTTTGGTGACGATAATTTCCAAAGCACTACACTCAACCTGCCGCAATAAAAAGAAAACAAAAAAAATGAAATACTTCGGAATCTCAAGACGGCCAGTAAATTTTGCTATTTCCTTCTTAAAAAAATATATAGGATAAAAAAAAAGATACTGTTGCTTCGAGTGGTCTTGATGAATTCTCAAAAAGTGAAGAAAATTGTGCCTCGATTTTTGTGAGTGATCGAGTTCATGGGAAATCGAATAGGGCAGCCGCGATATCAAATGTCAGTTAGAGGGATCGGTATTAATGAAATCATCAGCATAATACCCACTAATGCCTGATGGCCATCATGACTCTTCCAATATTGAAAACCACCGAAAAGAAATACTAAATGCTAAATATACAATCCATAACCATCTAAACAGCGTGTGAACCTTTTTTAGCAACCTTTCCTCAGCTTGCTGTTAGGAAACAGAGACAAAAGCTATTACAAGCTTGTGTCTGCCGTTCATTGTCGTTAATGGGAACACGATACTTCACCCCCACACACACACACACATACACACACACACACACACACACACACACACACTTTCTCTCTTTGTATATTAAAGAATGCAGGAAAAACATGCATACATACCTGCATGTATGATATCCTTGCCTTTTCATTTGCTCTTTCTTTACAGTGCCGCCTTACCTGAATAATCCATGGAATCGGATCACGCGCAATTGGTGATTTCCCGCCATAAGAAGGGAGTTCTACTCTGGCACTACATTCAGCTTTTCTCCCCCCACCCCTCTCTCTCCCTCCCTCCCTCTCTCTCTCTCTCTCTCTCTCTTTCTATCCCTCCCTCTTTCTCTTTCTAACTCTCTTTCTCTCTCTCTTCTCTGACTCTCTGCAGAATTCAACGTTTGTTTGTTTGTTTTTTTCGTTAAAGAAACGATGTGTTGTCCTCCCTTGAAGAAAGTTATACTCAATATGTTTCTACATGTCCTATTCCTCAACTAGACGTCCAATATACCCGTGCAGTTTGGACGATTGTGATGATGTTTTGATAGTAGGGTAACAGCAAAGTATATGTCGTGAAAGTACTGACAATCTTTTTTTTTTTTTTTTTCAGCCATGTTTAGTAACACAGTACTATAAAACAAAAAAATAATATTATCTAATATTGTCTATTTAGTACCTAATTACTACCCATTCTGTATAAGAAAAAAAAAGCCACTAAATAATACCAGGGTCTATTCTGGATGGAATTTGTTTTTCACCTTAATAATGAAACATGCATGAATTGTCTGTGGCTTCTTGTCTAATTGTGAAGATATCTTACGTTTTGCAGAATTGATATCTCATATATAAATATATGTGCTTTTTCTGATTTCGGGAGTGTTAAAATAATTATGTTGTTTTCGTAGCACTGATTTTTGGAAATAAATGTCTTTTAGCAATTATGTTAAAAACTTCAATGTATTCACTTCATACTTTGTCATAATGGCTATACTATCGAGCACAAATGTCAAACTAAAACCGTAGATGGATACATTGATGTGAATTGCAAAAAAAAAAAAAAAAGCACTTGTAAATCGTGCCCTTGTCTTGTTGAGTCACACTTCCCACAATCATTAAAGAATTTAGATATGAACGCTTTGTAACCGTGGAAGATATGACGAAGATATTAGATTTCAGGTAAACATAATCGGAGACAAAATCGGTCCGCATTCTTCGTATCTGCGGGTGAAAAATTGTAACAAATGGACATGGGTAGAGAAAGAGATAGAAATAGTTTGATGGAAACATGTTACTTGCTCAAAAAAAAAACAACAACAACGCCAATCAAACAGAGGATGAGTTTCGTTACAACGGCATTCAAATATATGTATATGTCTGAACATGCGTTAGTGGAGTGTTGATATTCATGCATTGCGAGTAAAGGCTAAGTTCTCTCGGATAAGATATTGCTAAAGCTGTTTATCCTCGAACTGAAAGTTACGTGTTCCGATGATGGATTTGTTATTGGCATCAGGAAAAAAAATGCCATATTTAAATACGACAGAAATAATTGTTGCTGAAGATTTTGATACCCAATGTGTGAAACTAGTCTAAAAAAAAAAAAAAAATGCATTTTGTGTCATGACCAGTGATGTTTGATGTTCAATGGAGCAGTAAAAGCTGTAGAAGAAGCCTGGAAATTGTTTGCTTGTTTACTTGATTGTTTATTTGTGTGTGTGTGTGTGTGTGTGTGTGTGTGTGTTGTGTATGGTGTGTGTGTGTGAGAGAGAGAGAGAGAATATGTTTTGAGGGTTGGGTTTTGGTTTTTGTGCGTGTGAGCGCCTTGTGTGTTTTTGGTTGTTGGTTTTTTTTGTTGGTTTTGGTTTTGGGTTTGTTTGTCTGTCTGTTTGTTTGTTTGTTTGTTTGTTTGTTTGTTTGTTTGTTTGTTTTTCGGGGGGCATAAACTTGGGATTTATACAACCACTAGTATACCATGGGTGTAGGGTGTGCTGTGCTGTGCTGCAATTTGAACTTGAACTTTGATGATATGAATATATTGTATGCAGCTTTTCAAATTATAACTTTTAACTTTCACCTACTTCAATTGCAAGCTTCCTCTTTTAGACATACATGTGTGACTCTGCATCACAAAACCAGCAACAAATCGCCAAATATGTCTTTTTAGATAAGTCAGATTCTGAAAGAGCAGACTTTCAGCTTCAAAATGATGGTAAATCAAATCAAGTGGACTCTCCTAAAAAAAAAATAATAATAATAATAATAATAAATATTGGAAGGAAAACACACACAACGGAAAAGTCAATAGAGCTGAAGTTAAAGAGTTTGTAAATGTTTCTTTTTGAGAAATAAAAAGGGAGACTCTAGACATACCTTACTACACTATTCTACAATTTAAAAATATGAAAAAAAGTATTCTAGAATCACTGCTCAAGAAAAACAAATTCCCGTTCTTGTTGTGAGCCCAGGGTTTAAAGAAACGCATAAATATGAAAAACTCATGATAATAAATTGACCCGTTTCACATATATTTTTAGTCCTCATATAAAAGCAGGGTTTGCAACTTTTGGTTACTTTTGTGATGGATGGTCACATATTATACATACATATGACAATTACTTTTGTTGGGATTTCTATCTATCTATCTACCGATATAGAGAGGTAATGGTCGAAAGCAATGGCACCTAACAATTTCATAACCTCCTGTTTTTGTTTTTTGTTTTGGTTGGTTTGTTTGTTCGTGGTTGTGTGTGTGTGTGTGTGCGTGTGGGGGTTTGTTAAATTTGTTGCTAGACCTCTTCAATATTGATATGTGAATTTCTAGGCTCGCTCTCTTTCTTATTCTGTCACAGAGTTAATGTCGAAGTATAAGAAAAATATTAGCTCTAGGCAAAGGATTTCATTATTTCAGCAGTATACCAAAAGTGCCTTTTGTAAACTAGAAAAGAAAGCTTTAAATGGACTCATGGAAGCAGTAGAAATACGTAATGATATCATTTTCTTTGTACGTTTAACATTAATTATGACGTAATAAATGTTAAAAATGATGTTATCCATAAGTATTTAAAAGAGCGTAGGCCTACATTGACAAAGGTAAATAAAGAAAAAAAAATTAACATAGGATAGAAATTACACTTTGTCACCAAAAATTTATATATTATATTATATATATATATATATATATATATATATATATATATATATATATTGAACAAACCATGAAATGTCAGGTAACGCTACACAAAGAGATCAAGTTTTTTCTTCTTCTTTAATGAATGCAAAGCAACAAACCACATACAAGCTGAATTTAACATCATGATTGTCCATGCATTGAAAATAATTTGTCTTCTATACATAGAATAGTTTAGTTTTTTGTTTTTGTGTGTGTGTAAGGTCATCATCAAATAATGAAAGAATAACTCAATAATACTGCACTTGTTGGAAAGTAAGAAATATTTTGGAAGATTATTAAGTATCGAAATTATGTTGAAAGTCCTGCATTCCAGTTATATGTTTTGCTTTTCAACAGGTTTCTTCCCAAGTATCTCGAACTTGTGTAAATGGATATATCTGCGTTTTAAACTTTTCACATTCGTTGTTTATATACCACAAAATATTATGACTGACAACATAATCTATATTCCATTATTTTCACAGACGGCACAATGCCATATTTTGAAATTCGAGCGCGTGCGCCTTAAATAGTTCTGTTGTCATAAAGATGGTTACAAACAAACTATTGAGGGCGACATAACTTCGTCTTAGTAGTGAACCATTAAATCCTTCATCGAGTCACAACATCCAAATTTTTAGATTCCTTTAAAAAGTGATAAGAAAAAATGCAATACAATAAGAAATCAAATTTTACAAGAGTTCGTGAATACAAAGAAAGAAAATAATCAAAATCAGATCGTATAATGATTCTCAATATTATTATCACATGTGTTACATGACAGAATAGACATCTACAAAAGGCACATCTTGACCACATGGCTAATATCATGATTACATGCTCTTATACATAATTTTTGTTGATACTGATATCCTTGTGCCTCCGAGGCTTGGTTATACTGCCACTGCTGCGTTTGGTGATGCCATTTCTTTTATATCTTTATTTGGAGCGCTATGTTGTCAAATTTCTTAACATTCTAAGTTTAAGACCAGTTTAATAAGATGAGCGACGTGACGGTAATTGTGCTCTTGGCATAGATATCATTACTTGACAGATTTCACCAAAATCATGTTTATGTAAAACAATGCACTTATCAAACATTAGAAAAGACAGAGAAAGGACAAAAATTTAAACGTTTCATTCGGTTCTTACAATAATTTTCTATTCTATGATGATCTCACTTATTAAACAACACTATCACACACGAACGCTCACACAAGCACAAGTACGCACTAATGGACAATATCAACAATTTCTCGTGAAAAAAAAAAAACAAACAACATTATGTATGATGCCTATAACAATAGTAAAGGTTAAATGTCCTATCCCGTTTCGTGTATAATGTAAAGCGCCACCAGCGACGGTAGTTGTTGCAATTTGGCGCCACTAACTCGACGGTTGTCAGGATGCATGTGACTTCCTGCTAGCCTGCTGACAGGGGATACCACATCTCGGATACTGATTGAACGTTGCTTTAATGTCTACCGGCTTTCTATATTGCAAGAATTATTATACGCCGTAATGCAGTTTTCTGGAGGCCGTTATCCAAGCTGAGAGATTTGCTAATTGATAACGGTCTCTTCCACACGTATAGTTGAAGATTTGTCATGAACTGTGTATGAAATATTATTCTAATATGTGAGAACGCTTATACTGCGAATATCTTAGATATTGTCATACTTATTTGTCTCTTATACAAGTAAACAAATTTAAACTTACTGAAACTATCATACTAAACTGATACTACATGTGCAACCATGACGGAATTCTAATGATAAATGCCACAGTGGGAACTCTGAATTGCTGCACTCTGAATATCTCTAACGGCACATGATTCCCAATTAAAAAGGAAACAACAGCAGCACATTTAGGCCTATGTTCATATAAAAAAAAGATATATGAACTATGATCGCTTGATTTTCAGGAAAGGATTATGAATTATAAATTCATGTATATATACACACTCAACTAAAAAAGAAAGTTCCCCCTAGCATTTTTACTATATCTCAAAAAGTATTTTACCGATTTTCATAATTCAAACGGGAATTGATAGGGAATTTTATTACTCATGTTAATGTCATATCATTGCCACCAGATATCATTATTGGTGTAAAAATGCATTTTATGTCAAAATGCATGGAAAAAAAATTGCACTTTAGTGATTTGCATTGACTTTTACACAAATACTTTGTCGGCCACTTCTTGGTAGATCTTTGACCCCTCCAGTTCCCTGAAACTTTGCTCTAAGTTTCCTTATGGCATCGGGCGAAACCCCTAGTCTCCTGCCAACCTCCTTAACCGGAACCTCAGCTTCAAGGAAAGCTGTAACTCTCCCTCTTTCAAATGTTTGCAGAGGCGGCATGATGCAAAATGGCCATAAGCACATTAATGTGATCAACCCAAATTGGAATTAAAAAGCACATGGCTTCGACCAACATTTGCATATTGAAAAGGCCTATTGTTTAAAAAGTATGCATAACATCTGTTTAACAGGGAAGCACATTGTACCTGAAGAAATTCCTGAGAATTGCATAACAATTTAAAAAGGTAATTTACTAACTTGCATAGGAAATGTACACAATATGCTTCATAAACCTTAAGTGCAACATTGTTTTCCTTTGCATTTTGACATAAAATGCTTTTTTTTTCATACCAATAATGATATCTGGTGGCAATGATATGCCATTCATGTTATGAGTAATAAAATTCCCTACCCATTTCCGTTTGAATTATGAAAATCTGTAAAATACTTTTCTGAGATATATCCAAAAATGCAAGGGGGAACTGGTTGAGTGTCTAATATGTACAATATCAAAACAAATGTCAATAAAAAAAGATACACAAATAGATATAATTCATAAGGCACTCTAACAGAAAAGATGCTAAAAAAATTGATGCGTGTCTTCATCAGTTTTCTTCTGTTTATATTAACCTCTCTTTCTCTCTCTCTCTCTCTCTCTCTCTCTCTCTCTTGGAGCTCCTTCATCCTAATTGTCGAAGTGTGAAGTGGGCACGGGGTATCCTCTCAGAAGATCTCCTGGGTTAAAGGAATAATACAATTTTAGTTGAGAGGGGGCTTCAGAATTCCAATTTTTGTGTGGTTTCTTTTCTCTCTTTTTTTTTTTTTTGGATGGTGGTTTATTGACATAATGAGAAATCTCTTTGGAAATAATATTATGAAAGAATACATAACTCTATAATGATAGACTACAAGTTTATGATGAACATTCGTTTGAAATGGCTGAGCTATCCAACACAAACGACCCTGATAAACGCAGGACCCACCTTTTTATTTGGACCACATTGTTTTCGTTACTTTTTTTTTGGGGGGGGGGGAGGGATACCTCAGCCCTTTCAAAACCGATTTTCATCTAATAAACTTTGACTTCCTCTTAGAAATGTGTGTTCTTTAATAATTTGTATATAAGATGTTTCTAAATATCTCGAAAAATGTTAAAACCTTAATCCTCATCTCAACCAAATCTACATCACTCCTTTAAAGGATCTTCAACATCCTGTTCTGGTTCAGCGTAAAAGCTGTGAAGAGGTGCTATAAAATTAATGATGAATGTCGAAAATGTGTCGCAACGTGCCCTTCGTCTCGGTATATGATTGAGAATCTTAGTTTACAATTTAATGAACACGTTCAGGTACTGAATGCTAGGGAAAACGTGATCGACGATCGCACTAATTAAGGTGATCCCTGTACTAGAACAAATAACGCTCTCTTAATAATGGTTCCTTCTGCTATGTTTTCTTCTTTTTCTTTCCTCTTTCTTTTTTTTTTATCAACCAGAGGCTCCATTTCCGTTTTGAGCTTGTTAGACGAGGCTTGGATATCACACGGCGCGTTCCGAGGTAAGATTATCAACTTTCCATATCTTTTGAATGTTATGAAGGGGAAAAAAATGTGTTTTGTTTTGCTTTTTGCCAAAGTGTTCTTCCTTCTTTTTTTATTCTTTATAGTTCTCAATTCCAAACAAACTCAATATCGACCAAATACACAATACAAAATAGGCCTTTGCCAAATAAACTGAGCAACAAGCCTTGAACAGCTTGCACTGAAATCTCTTAAATTAAACTATTGACTTAATGTCTTTATATAGGAGATGAAGTCAAAGTTTAATAGACTTATGAAAGTATTGAATTGTTTGTTTCTTCTCTCCTCGTCTTCCTTCTACTCTCCCCCAAAAGTTAATGATTGCTAAATTTAGATTTACTTTTGGCTAGATCTGGCTAGATTTGGCTAGATCCATTTTTGATGCAAATTTAGTTATTAGCATCACTGCACAGAATTCCATTTCAGTTTGTTACACTGTTTGAATAGAAATTATCGCAGAATTAGATTTAGATTCTTCATACACTTGTGTACAAATTTTCACAAACAAACCAATTTTTTTTCCAAAGTACTAAAAGTGGATCTATCACCTTTTGCAAATGAACTCTTCATATTATATATATGCGTTATTCAATGTCTGCTGTTTCCATTACGTATAGACGTTTTCATACCAAACATGATAACTTCCCAGTTGATAATGTGATTGATATTTTTTTCACATTTTCCAAACGGCATCCGCAACGTCTGGTCACACGTATAGAATATCATAATATGTGTTAATCTTCTGTTTCGACAAAAATGAAAATAATAAGATGAAATGATTTTGCAGTGGAATAAAAAGATTATCATAGCATTAACATATTTTTTTTTTGTCTACAGTCAGAAAGCAATGGGGGAAATAGCAAAATTAAAACTTCCGAAGGCAACTGTTTATTGGTTTAATCTATAAAGTGCATTTTCATTCTCTTATTAAAAAAGTACGAATCTCTCTCCTGAGTCTTATATATGATTGTTAAATCGATTAAGAAACTGCGAATACATCTGTTTGGAAGTAATATGATTCATCTCAACTCGACCTCTCCTTTTACAACAGAGTCAGTTTCTTTAACCCTATAAAGCCCAAGCTATTTTGACCCCTTCCAGGCCCAAGGGGGGGGGGGTATTTTCATATCAATATTAATATAATATTAATATTTTCTTTATTATACCATTATACCATGTATGACCGTCCTATTTGGCACATAGAGCAACTCACACTCCACATGACCCAATATTTTAATTTTTTTTCAAGGTCATTCACTGTGGGCGCTATTTACCAAAATATAAAGAAATACACAGGAAATACGCTAAAATCATGTTTATTCTTGTTATTACTTTATCCCCAGTATATATCTTATTTAGCAAGTAAGTAATCAAAACAACAACGAAAATGCACACTTCCAGATAAAGACAAACAGTTCAAATCCTCTCAACACAAAATGAATGCATGTGAAGTAAAGCTGTGAAACGCTATGAGAATAAGAATGTATCATGATTTTTTTGGTAATAGCACGATAATAATGTTAATGTGTATCTAGTCAAAGTGAAGCTCTACCTTTTGATGCCGGTCTCCTATATTGTTTTCTACATTGTTAACGTTTGATGTAGAATGCAATGCAATTCCGCTTTTTATCATGTTATGTAATTAACTCTTTCTGTGCGAATAAGTGAAATGTACACAAATTTCACACACGTACCTGTGGATAGGAAAAATGACACACTGACGATTATGGTTCGTTTTGTTATGAAATTGATCATTCATTATTATATTGACTTATCAAACAATGTCAAATATCTTTTTTTTTCTATGTATGTACTTCACATCAATTTGTCATATTGAAGAAAAATACAGATATTAAACCTGCTTAAGAGAATTGTAATTTCCCACCAAACTCTTCTCATTACAAACTCAAATTACTGATTCCATATAACATTGTCTTCCTCTTTCATAAGTATTTTTCTTTTTTGTCCTAAGCTTTCCCCATGCTTTAACAGCTCCAATTCGAATTCATGAATTTTCAAACCCCTTAGCTATTCACTAAAACAGTATGCTCCGTCTATCTTGTATTTGTCCTTAAAAAGGAAATCAAACAACTACTCGTCCACTAATTAAGAATCCATCTTTGCACTGGTGCAAGTAATATCAGGTATATAACTCTAAACGGAAAAAAATAGAAAAAGATGCACCTCCGATAAATATATTATTAATTTTCTCAGTGCCAAATGTTTTCGTTTCCAGAAATATACCACATGCTTATCTTTACACTGAATATTTAATCGCATGTGTGTGTCTGCGTAAGTGTGTGCGCGTGTGTTTTGAATTATGTGTGAACTTCTTTGTATGTATATCTGTGGTTTTGTTTGGGGTTGTTGGGGGGGGGGGTTCTCTCTCTCTCTTCACCTTGCGGTAACACTTGCTGAGTACGATATTCATGTCACGTATACGGACATTTCTACTTTTAAATGTACTCACTGAGGACCTGTGAGTCAGTGTGCGTAATGAATATGTGATTATCATTATCCCCGAATGTTTAGGCCTGAGCATTTTGACCATGCGCACATGGCGCCTAAACTATCGCGATTTGATAATGGCACTCCAAAATGGCGCCAGAAGCACCGCCATTAGATGGCATTATCAGAAATGGACATCTCTCATAGGCACTATTTACAGCTCCGGCGTGACTTGCATGATACTCGTTTTTTACCCTCGATTATCTTAAAGAAATTAATAAAAGATGAAAAATATATTACGCTTTCGATTGGGATGAAAGGGTTTACCCTTAAGGGGCAGATCTTCATCCGCAAGCATGATGAATATTCGGCAATACAAATACTATCCACTTTCGCTTTTAAAGTCTTCAGAGGATCTCAATTTCTAGAGGGTCTTATCAAAAACATTGTTTTCTTTTTGCACTTTTTTCATGAACATTTCATAATGTATGCATGTATGTAAGTATGTATGTATGTATGTATGTATGTCTATACACTATCGCAACAGCAGCATATCTCCGACTTTTAGACGCTAATATAACATTCAATTTCAAAATATAGAGGTCCTATCTTGCAGTTATTTTCTGTCACAAATTGCATTTTATTTTCTTGGTTTTGCTACAACGAAAATCATCAAACAAGCACCTTCATTATACCCTATGGCTAGCCCCCTCCCCCCCCCCCCCCCACCAAACAAAAAAAAAGAAGAGGGGAAGAAACTGAAAGTAGATAATAGAATGAAAAGTGATAAAATCAAATATTGCATGCACAGGAGTGAAAAGTATGAGGGTGACAATTAATCAGAATATCAATCGAATAGGATAGTTCACGCCATTGATTTATGTGGGGGGTTGTTTTGTTTTGTTTTATTTTGTCTGGTTGTTTTTGTTTGGGGGGCTGGGCTCTACAAGATGGAAGTTTGTAAGGAAAAATGTAAGTCTGTTCATTAACATTGTTTTATAGGATAAGACATGATAGAAGAAGTCCTTAACTGTAGGGAAACTCTAATAAAGAAAAAGACAGAGGGCAAATCGTAATAGTCTCGTATTGTTTTAATTTTAGTATACAGCATTAATGTTATCAAACCGGATTTCCCTGATGTTATGCTATTGCATGTCAAGACTGTGTTTTGACATTATTGTCGCCTCATTTAGTGCAAAGATAGATTGTGTCCATCTTTCTTTCTTTTTTTTACGTAAGGAACACATCGTTTTTCTAATGAACTGTACAGTGGTGATGATACCTATAGACAAATTAGGAGTAGAAAATGATATTCAATCACAATTAATCAGCACTTGAGGGTCCCTTTGTGCAGTGACCTTGAGGGACTTGTAGGCAAGGTTGAACTTGTGGCTTAAAGAAGAATTTTCCTCCTCCCCCTCCTCCTTCGCTGCCGTTCCGGATCAGCATTTAATTTCCAAAAGCAACCGTACCGTGGCGGATTCAAGGCAACGTAGGTGTACGCGTGCGCTCTCACCCGCCACCACTTTGAGCGAGTACCCCACGCATATCAAGACGCCAGGGAAAACGGAGCGGCTTTGTTCGTGCGCAACGTGTGTGACGTGGTTTCCGAAGCGGGAAATAGTACAGTGAAGTCAATTCGAGTACTAGGGGAGGGGGGGGGGGGGGGAGTGGGGGGATTAAAGTCGTCTTTGCAACATTGAGCACCCATCTGTTGGGGGTAAAGTAAAGTCCTTCTTCGTACACTCTTCCGGACTCACCAATGCGGATTTCCGGTGGCGAAATTGACAATCAAAACGATAAATGACAACCCATTAATAGCGCAAGTTTATAGGAGGGGAATAAAGTCGTCATTAGGTGATTAAGGTTAATATTATATGGTCCCTCAATTACTGAAAGTATGCACGATTCTCCAAAAGGTAATCTGGACTCCCCTGAAGAACAAAAGGGCAGAGAACTATGATTATTTCACTGTCTCAACTATCCATTATTAATGCAGAATACAAGTAATGTGTTTAGCATGTGGATTCTTTGAGAATTTTGACGCATTTTTATGATCAGCTGCTAGCACTAATTTGTATGCTCGGCTGGACACATGTACGCGTGTTTATGTTTACGTGTATGCCAATTTTGTATTACAATCATTCATTGTGATGGTCCAATTTACATTTACAAAATACATGTTCCATGATGGAGTCAAAAGAATTAAACAATCGACAGTTAATTGTTTTGTTTGTGTATACTTCTTGCTTTGTTTTGTTTTGTTTTGTTTTTGCTTTGTTTTAGGGAATATGCACGATCATTTAGATTTGTCGTGCAGTTTAATACAATATTTTACTATTAAGACTTGATTACCAGAGGAGTAAAACCGAATGCTTGTTCGGGTTTCTCCAATGTCCCTTTTTAATTATGTGAACACGATACAACATTAAATGATTAAACATCGTCTACATTGCTCTTTAGTACACAAACACAAACGAACGCACACACGAGCACACACACACACACACACAAACAAACAATACAGAAATCAAAGGAGCGCATGCATACGTTTTTCTTGACAAGGAGGCAATAAAAATGTATGCAAGTTTGCCTATTGCAAGTGTGCAATCAGGGCCATGTCCTGAAGAAAAGAAAAGCAGACAAAAAAATAGCAACAACGCCAAATGTGATTATCATCCTGATAAATTTAAAAACTGTCTAAAAATCATTCAAAATCGATATGTTACCTTGCCATGGGGATACAAATCACATTACCCCCCCCCCCAACAAAAGGGGTGCCTTATTCCATTTTATTCTCATTTTTTCGGATGGATTCATTACAGTTTTTGCTGTGTTGAACGCCATGATGAGATGAATCATCAATCATATCGTATCTGTCAGGTCTTAATGGATATTGCAACGTCTTGTCAGATGGAAGTAAAACGAATGGGTATCGTAGTTTGTCACTTTCAGTGGCTTACAATCGCATCTTGTGAGGACATGCGCACTACGTGTGTAAGGAATTGATCAATATTGGTTGTTATGTTATATGTGCTGTTGTTGGTGATTTTTTTTTTGTTTTGTTTTACATTTGTATTTGTTGTACATGTAACTGCATTTTGTAGTGTACCGAGAGTGTCTTTTGTGGGGTCAGAAATAATCTGTGACAGTAAATGATTTTATCATTCAAAGCAATATGAGCTTGTGAAGTGTACGTATGGTATAGACAGTACATACTGCAGGAAGTTTTACTTGATTTATTATCGTTTTGCTCACAGATTAATGCCATCCTATATTTCTTGAAATTTCATGAAATCACACAGTCCACTACTTGCTAATCAGAGAGGAACAGATTAAGGCGACATTATTATCTCGACGTTTATTTTTTGTCTATTCATTCTTTTTTGTGTTTTTTGTTTCAAAGCTTTTATGATATTCAGTGGATCATAATATTTTCTGCACGAAATTGTGCTTTTGACCTAAAAATAATACTATAGGTCATCGGTACTGATTGATCACCACAATAATACTCCAAACATTAACTTGTTACTTTTCCATCAATGAAGAGGCTTAGCATTCATTTCCAACGGAAGTTGTGAATACCGCCATCTCTGTGATTGACAAGCTGCGCGGGAAAACCTTGGGAAGAATTGCAAAATAAAGCACGTGACCCCTTACGCAATATCTGCGACAATTTTCTCTGTATGTGACGTCATAATGCGTAGGTATTTCTCCCCCTCTCTTCAGCTTTCTTCTTCTTCTTCTTCTGGTTAAGTCTGCCTCCTTCAATAGCCTGAAGATTCTTGCAGACTGGTGCTATTTACATTATAATACAATTTATTTACAGATATTTACAAGCACATAGAACATTTGACGAAAACAACTAGCCACTGTGATCAACCGTTAGACGGTTTCGAAATGATCCCACAGATGGCGCAGAAACAATGTCTGACGACAGGGAATTCCAGTTCCTTACAGTTCTTGGGAAGAACGAATGGCGATGCGATTCAGTTCTCGAATATGGTACCTGATAGGAGTGTGGTTGCGAGGCTCTCGTTAACTGAGTAGCCTGTTTGATAATATAGTCCTGTGCTGAAAGAGGAGTAAGATTATTGTGTATTTTGTACATCATAATTAACCTGTCATTTTCTCTGCGCTGTTCCAGAGTGGTCCAATCAAGTTCTTGTAGCATTTTGGTGACACTTGAGGTGTTATGGTAGCGATTTAAAGTGAATCGCGCAGCTCTTCTCTGGACCATTTCCACTTGGTGGATTAGCTTCTTGGTGGATGGGTCCCAAACTGTAGAAGCATACTCAACAATTGGTCGAACCAACGTTTTGTAAGCTGTGGCTTTAACATCAGAAGATTTTATGCGAAGATTGCGTTTTAGAAATGCAAGCACGTTATTGGCTGTATTGACAGTATTATTGATGTGTTGGGTCCACTTCAAATCAGAAGTAATGGTTACACCTAAGTACTTCACGGATTCAACAGATTCAAGAGGGGCGTTATTTAGATGATACACGTGTTGCACCTTACTTCTTTTCCTGGATATTGTCAAAACCTTGCACTTATCTGTGTTCAAATCCATCATCCATTTTTTCGCCCAGTCACCAATTTTGTTTAGGTCCTCTTGAAGATTTTGCGTATGATGTTGATTGTCGATGGTCATGTAAGAAATTGCATCATCGGCAAAAAGGCGAACCTTTGACGCGAGACCATCAGGCAAGTCATTGATGTAAAGCAGAAAGAGGCAAGGCCCAAGAACCGATCCCTGAGGTACTCCAGATCCTACCGCTACTGAAGAAGATTTAATACCATCCAAAACAACCCTCTGACTTCTTCCATTGAGAAAACTTTGAATCCATTTCAGATTTTTCCCCCTGATACCGTAGTAGTCCAGTTTACGTAAAAGCCGCTCATGTCCAACCTTGTCAAAAGCTTTTGAAAAATCCATGACTATAACATCCGTTTGACGACCTGCATCCAAGTTCCTTTGTAAATCGCTTGTGAAACCAAGTAATTGTTGTTCACATGACATGTTCTTACGGAAGCCATATTGTAGGGGAAAAATGATGTTATTTTCGTCCCCGTGCTTCATAATTTTGCTGGTTAAAACGTGTTCCATTAGTTTACAGCAAATACATGTCAGCGAAATGGGGCGGTAGTTTACAGGAGTAGATCGATTACCTTTCTTGTAGACTGGTACAACATTTGCTTCACGCCAATCATTTGGTATTTCACTTAATTCATATGACAACCGGAATATATTGCAAAGAATTGGAGCCAGAATTTTTGCCAGCTGCTTCAAGACTCGTGGAATTATACCATCCGGTCCAGGGGCCTTGTATGTCTTCAAACCACAAAGCAACTTCTCTACACCCTTTGATGTAAACAAAATATCCTCCATTTCTTCAAAGTCTGAGGTTTCCGGTAGTAAGTCATTCGGTATGAGAGTTTCCTTGGTGAAAACGCTTTTGAACTGTTGGTTCAATGCTTCAGCTTTTGCAATTGGATCAGTGATCGTAATACCATCACTTTTCAGTTCCCTTATTCCTGTATTATCAGTCCTGTTGTGTTTGATGAAGCCCCAAAATCTCTTCATACTCTCAAACTCTGTGGTATCTTCATCGATAGAAAAAAGAGATTCCACATAATTCCAATAAGCCCTCCTTAGCTCCTGTTGCAGTGATTTCTTAACTGCTTTCAACTCTTTCCTCCAATTGAAAAGGGACTACCCCGTGGTTTCTCAATTTCATGTTCCGACTTTTTTTGTTCAACCTATCTCTCCTTTTGATCAACCTTTTAATCTTGTTTGAAATCCAAGGTATGTCATTCTTTTTGGATGTCATCTTATGTGGAACAAACTCTGTCATTCCCTTCTCTATTCCATTCTTGAACATAACCCAAGCCTCATTCACTGAGCAAAAGTCAAGCTTATCTTCAATTTCCTTGCCTACACCTTGCATGAAATCAGCAAATTTCTCCCAATCCGCTTTGCTGTAGATGTTGATTTTCCTTCTTACTAGCTTCTGGCGAGTTGGACAACCAGCAATCGTGAGAATTGGGCAATCATGATCTGAAATACCTGGTACAACTGAGACATCAGTGACTAACGTTGGATTATTTACTAGGAATAGATCGAGGACGTTTTCTTTCCTGGTTGTTTCCGTAACTACCTGCGTTAACCCATGGTCATCAAGCATAGAACCAAAAGCATGATGAAGCGCTGGGTGATGACATGCTTTCACCTGTCTGGTTTCCCAATCCCATCCAGGTAGGTTAAAATCACCTCCTATGACTACCATATGATCGCGATTCAATTTACACAGGGATCGTTGAAGCTCTGCAAGACTCTCTTCGTCATTTTCATGAGGCCTGTAGTACGCAGCTATATGAAGAGTCTTAGATCCCGCCATATTTAATTTACACCACAGAATTTCACAATCTGTTTCAAGTTTTTTATTGAATCTGTTTCTTTTTTTATTGAATTATACATAATATATATATATATATATATATATATACATATATATATACATATATATATATATATATATATATATATATATATATAATCCTATCTGTATTTTGATATATATTCACCTTCATGTCCGTTTTTTTTTTCTGTTTTACTTAAACAAATTTGATGAGAAGCAAGCAAACTCCACCAAGGAGAAAATACTCCAGCTGAATCGTGATATCATCTCATTAGTGCCTTTTAGAAATGCATTCAATGTCATTCTTTCTTACTTTCTCTCTGTCTTCTTCTTATCTGTTGACAGGTACGGTTATACCGGCTACGATTGAACAGAAGCAATCTTTTAATGTTTGGTCCTAAAAAAAAAAAAAAAAAAAAGAAAATATACCCCCCCCCAAAAAAAAAAAAAGCAAAAAAGACTAATAAACAAAATAAAGAAAAAATCACACTATTCTACACTATGACTCGCAAAAGAAAAGTGTCCCAAAGAAGCAGACAAAGATAATAAATTCAGGCATTTTATTTTGTTTTTATTGTCATAGAGCGAAATATAAAGTAACGCCAATGTCTCAAGTCAGAGTTATCAAAGCCCCTCTTGTGAATAGAATAATATTTGTATGTATGATGTATATTATGTACACGTATATATACAATGTTATGTGTCTCCGTGTGTGTGCGCGCGTATGTGTGTGTGTGTGTGTGTGTGTGTGTGTGTGTACACGTATAGTTTTTACACACATACAGATATGTACGTATATTTTCATGAAGGAAGCGAATCATTGAAATACCATATGTTTGGAAACTTCAATTTTAGTGATCCACACATTCTGCAATTTTCATGTAATATTATAACCTGTTTGGAAGAGGATACAGTAATTAAGAATTACTTTATTATGCCATACTATTGAAAGTCATGAAGGCTGTCATATTATGCAGTTGATTTAAATACTTATTTACTTATATATTTATTTCAAAACTTATACAAAATGTTGATAAAAAGAAATTAAGACTGAAATACAACGTAATTTTATTGAAAACAGTTCACAAAAGACTACTCCCCCCCCCCCGCCATTGCGTTTTCGACATCTCGATACAAATTTTCGCTGCCTGAACGTCCAACACCCAGTCAACGTCTTCATGTCGCTGCTGACAGCGCAATGTTAAGCATCTATCAAGAGACACAGGAATCACGCAGAAATTACCCCTAAAATAAAGATTGAAACAAAGTTTATATCATGACTTTCTTGGTACCCTCAAAAAGGAAGATGATTTGACTGGAGCGCGAAAGCAGCGCAAAATAATGAGAGATTTATGTACGTCCATTAGCGCAACAGGTACGAGGAAGAGTATGAGTATGACACTAATTACATAATTATCCCATCATTGAACTGAATCCGAAGATGTCATTTAATAGACCCCATAACATTCTTGACTTATTTTCAAGTCAATCATTTTTTTTTTTTTGAACAACTAATTTCTTAAATGCAACCCATTAGCAAGATAGGGGTTCCGAAGATTGAGCGAAAAAAAATATGGCTAAAATACATGTCTATTATTAACGCGTTCATTAAAATTTCTTTAAATTCTGCGCTGCCTGGTTACCTTTGATAAATTCGTAGCGAACAGCAATAGTAATCATTTGATTACTCTCAGGGTCGAATATGTAACTTTTGAATACTTGGCTCTTAAAAGCACCACTTCCGCAGATTAACCCAACTTTGGAAAAAAGGGTTTATAAAAAAAAAAAAATGCTTTGATGTTCACTGACTATGCCGTCAATGAGAAATATATTCCTCTCCTTGCAAATTGCCACACTAACATACATAATTATATGCCATTGCACACACACACATACACACACACACATACATCACGTCATGCACACAGATACACAAAGGTATAATTAAGACCTCTTAATGTTTAGACTTCCATTCAGTCGCTGTTCCGGTTTTCAGTGTACGTTCCTCCAAGAATATTCATCCTAAAGCGGAAAATAATCTGTACAACAAAGAACCTACCTTGTCAATGGGAATTATTCATCTTTTGGATGACATAAATACCTTCTCCAAATTAATGAAAAACGCTTTAAAATGCAAGTGGAGTTCCAATGTCGTCTAGCACTGGAGACTACTTTTTGGTCGGCGACCGTATTCGTAAAGTGTCGCGGTTCATGAGCCATTTATTTTTGCGCGGGAAAAAACGGACGGAGAATATACAGCGCAGCGGAGCGTCCACTGACGTAGATATAAATCCACTCAATCTTGGGCCCGCGGACAGATATTTTGTGCGATGAGCGATAGGCGGCCCGAGCTTGCCGGACAAAAGGGTTACAATTTCCTTTCGAATTATTGAAGAGACATTGGATCGCAAAACAGGCGAAAGTTGAACATCTGTGGTGTTGAGATAGAAGCTCTACTTTTGAAGGGCAGGGATACAAAAACAACATAAGGTAAGATCGTTAAGTTGATTTGAAAGATAATGTATCATGAATTATATAACGTGAGGATAGCAAGGATCATCGAAAATAAGAGATGGAGACAAGGTAGCAAAAGGAATAAGAGAAACTTATGTTTAACTTGACCTTATCCTCGAAGCCTGCATTGGGCAATGTAAGATAATTTTTTCTTCCCGAAGTCTCGTGGCACAGACCATCATCATTTTGTGTGCTACATATTTTTTTTCCTGTTTTTGTTTTTGTGTTTATTGCTTCGAAAAAGAATCGGTTAAAGTTGAGATGTTTTGCCATTTACTGTTAGAGCTTTTAAAATATTTCCTTATTCATCGTTTTTCCTTTTTTAACTTTTCTCTTGATTTTAAATGAATTGTGTTGTGCTAGTCTGTTTGCTTACGCACATTCATGATATGCTTCTAAACATTGGTAACTTCCTACGCTTTCATTATCATGAGGCTGAATCACCTGTTGTAATGGGCCACCATTTCAATACCTGCGTACTTATACATTTTGCGGAAGAATCCATGCATTACTTCTGTCACTTCCCATGACGAGGTGTTTAACTCTTCTTGTTCATAGGTTTATGTGTGAAAATTATGCATATTTGACTTATTGGCGCAAAAAAAAAAAAGAAAAAAAAAAGGGTTAGATACCGAGTCTCAGTATAGGCATATACTCAATGTCCACAAGTTAGTCTTCCATAGATGTGCTCGTTAAAGACTAAATAAATTATTCGGCAGGACATTAATCATGTTAAATCGGGCAGTTATTTGTAACCTCTCCTTTTACCGTCGCAATGGCTGAGACATTCAAAAGCATTTTGTTTAAAAGGCAATTTTTTCACTGCTGTTTTAATATATCCTAAAGAAAAATATTCAGGAAACGGTCGTTCATTGTTCTTCTTTACGTGTGTTTCTTATGGTTAGTTTTGTGTTTAATGACCGACATTGCCTCTTTCTTGTTTTGTTTTGTTTTCTTTTGTCTTTGTCCTTTTTTAATCTTTGAGGCTGAAGTACGCGTACTGATTCTTTTAGGAACATTTAAGAAATTGGTAAAACGATCACGAATATATTTGAAAGTCTGTTCCCTTGTAAAGGCGCGAAGCATGTATGCGATAATATTAAAGGCACTGTTCTAACTGTTGTGAATCAAGTTTTGCTTGGTGAAGAGAAGAAGTTCCGGCATTGCTCTCTTTGGGGTTTAAAAGCTTTTAAATCACCAATGAATTCATAAACACTTCTGGTGGTCAAGTTATCTCCAAATGTCAATTCTGTCCGCAATGTTGCTCACAAGAGAACATAGGCAACTGAAAGGTTGACTGGAGCACAAAATCAGATTTTAAAGAATGTCACAGAATACAATCCACTCCTAGTATTTAGATTTCGTGTCTACGTTCTGTTCAATCACAAAGCTTTAGAAAAGAATAAGTACTTCTCTGCAAAAAACAAACAAACAAACAAAAACTCTAGCTGTAGCAGCTTTGTAAATATACATACCTTTTAGTCGCCTTTAAAAAACAACAACTTTTAGCTTACCTCTGTGGTGGATGATAATATCATTCAAAGATTGATAGATAACTAGAAAGAGAGAGACAGACAGAAAGAGAAAGACATGGTAAGAAAAAGGTGAGAGATGATTTTTTTTTTTTTTTTTAGTGTTAGAAATCATCATATTCTTATCAGTTGGGATTTCACGTGCCTATGCCCGTCATATTGGACTTGGCGAATAGATCTGATTTCATTTCGATGTGAATATTCTTTCGCGGCTTTAGATTTATATTTCATGATTTCATTCTATTTGACTTGATGTTTAACTTAAGGGATAGTGGCCTAAGCATTTAGTTTTAGTTGTTACCTTCTTTGAAATGAATATTTCATCACTGAAAATTTCAAAGGTAAATGCACCTTAGCACAGATATTTTTTTTTTTATTTGGATGGAAGCATGTAAAAGATAACAGAAAAAATGTCAATACAACTTACCAACAGCAACATTGTAATAACAGTGTGTGTGTATATTCCTTTGTGTGTGTGTGTGTGTGTGTGTGTGCGTGCGTGTGCAATTAAATTTATCAAATGCTAATAGTGGTCATGATTCATCCCGAGAATTAAAGAAGAAAATGCTTTGTATTTCAGTGAGTGATAGGCCTACAACATGTATTATGTGGTTTTTATGGGTAGTGTTTGTATCAAACAATCCTGTTGGTACTTTAAAGAACTAATCATCTTTAGTTACGTTGAATTCTTAGAAGACGTCGCAATTCCCTCAAGGAAAACAATGGGGGATGGGGGGGGGGTGGGGGATGGGTGAGAATAAAACCGGCACGATCATTATCAATGTCACCTTACAGGCATATTAAATCGAACCAGTATATTCGATGTTTAGTATCGTAAAGTCTGCAAATGTGAACAAAAGTTATAATAAAAATGTTTCCAGACTAAACCGTCTACAGATATGGTTGAATTAGAAAAATAGTGATATCTCCTTTTATTTTAGGCTTTATTCCAAACATTTTATATGGTAGGATGTTTTGTGATACAGCTGACCTACACAATGATGCATCGAAAGTGATACTTTGAACATTTTTTAAATCACTGCTCCCAAAGGTAAACAGGACCTTTAAATGATAACAGACTTTTATCGGTATCATCAGGTGAATGAGAAATGGTAATACTTTATATCACGCAATTGTCTTTTAATATAGCCTCCTCTTCATAGGGCTTTTTTTCATGTCGGCTACGACCATTCAAGCAGGCTTCATTAACCATTTAAATGCAACCTGTCGTCCTGAATTCGTCAGAAAGAAACAGCATCTAAATTGGTTACACGAGAGAGAGAGACAGAGAGAGAGAAAGAGACAGACAGACAGACAGACAGACAGTCAGACAGACAGAGAATAAGAGAGAATAGATTAGATACAAAGCTCTTGTGTACATATGTGTGTAAACTATGTGTGTTTGCGCGCGCGTGTGTGTGCGGGCCTCGCTCGTTTGCAGTTGTTTATTTTGCAGAGTTCCTATCTGAAGAGTGCTTAAAGGGATGGTGTAGTTTTAGTTGAGATGGTGCTTCAGGTTTCCAACCTTTTTGCGTGTCTCTCTCTGTGTGAGAGAGATACTGAGAAACCTCTGATGAAATATAAAAGAGCATATGATTCTAACAGGACTTCAAATATTATTATTTATTTTGACGAAAAATGGTTTTGAAATGGCAGATATAACAAAAACGACGCAATCCTATAATAAACGGTGAGACCCACCCTTTTATAAGGATCGCTTTGTTGTAGCCTGTGTTTGGATATCGCAGCTATTTCAAAGCCAATTTTCATCAAATAAACATTGAATTGCTCTTAGAATTGCATTCAGATGAACCACATATTACAGAATCCCCAGTGTATGAATTCCTTAAAAATCACTTTTGATACTTGGATTTTCTTTGGAACACTCGGAAGTATGTGAAATGCAAGTAGTCTAGGTTTTATTCTTTTCCATCAAAATCCATCGTTTTTGTTATATCTGCCATTTCAAAACCATTTTTCGTCAAAATAAATAATAATATTTTCATAATTTTCTTATGTACCTTTTCAAATTTTGTTCTGTATCACAAATATCCCGTGTATATGCAATGTACATAAATTTCTTTGTTCATTTTGATGGAGGTGAAAATAAAGTTGAATTGAATTGAATTGAAAAAGAGACTACACGCTGTTCCCTCTTTTCTTATTTTGTCGCTGGCATTGTCATTTTTCCCTGTTCTCCCTCTCTATTATCAAGAAAAACAATTTTTCGTCTGGCCTCCTTTTAATACGCAGTCATTTTTGTTTGTCCATTCGAGGGTTTTTTGCCCGTTTTAACGATTGCCAAGGTATTTCTTTGGAGTAGAAACTTTCTTTTGAAGGTTTACGCTGATATCTAACGGAAATTGGCAAGAGCAAATTTAAAGGGATGGTACAGTATTGGTGGAGATGAGAATTGGGCTTTTAACTTTTTGGGAGATACCAAGAAAACACTTATGATATAGTACAGAGCATACCATTTTAAGAGGAATTCAAAGTTTATTTGATGAAAATCGGGTTTGGAATGACTGAAACATCCAAATTTTTTTTTTTTTTTTTTTTGGATATCTCAGCCATTTCAAAACCAATTTTCATCAAATAAATGTTGAATTCCTCATAGAATTACATGCTCTTTCATGTTTCATAAGAGGTTTCTCATTATCTCACCAAAAATTTTAGAAACCTGAAATTAGGTCTCCAAAACTGTATGATCCCTTTAATATGAGAACCAAAGTACCATAATTATTTCATTCCAGGCAACTCGAGATTATACACATTCTTACTTTAATCACACACACCACCATATACGCAATATATACACCAATATGTTTGAAGCTATAAAAGTATGGATGTAAGAAAAAAAATAAGAAAAACATACAAAAAACGAAGCGAGATTTCAAGAAAAAAAAAATAAACCAGACTGTTAATAGGCAATGATAACTGTCGATCGGAAATATAATTTATTATTCAAATCATTACGCAAATTGTTGAGAATTAGTATGTGAAGACGAAGAAAAGGAAAATGCATCTTCCCTTTGCTGTTTATTATTTTACTAAGCAGAAGTGACTAGCTGACGCACTACGTCTCTTTGAAAATTACCAATGTTATGGATATCTCTATTACACAGTTTACGTTAGCTTCTCAGGTCCGTCTCCATCTGTTAGTCCGAAGCCTAGAAATATAGTATGTTGTCAAAACTGACACTTCTCCGAATTCATTTGATTGGTATATGATTTCACAATGGGTCGCGTGTAGGGATTCCCGTGTGGTTACTCACACTGCGCCCGAGGTTTATCCCTCGAATGATCTATACTAGAGTTTGGATGATGCGCGATTTATGAAATGATTTCATTTTTTTTCTTTTTATGTTATCTCTGAACCCTGCAGAATTGGAGTACCCTCTAGTAGAACATAAGACATAAATCATGAAATACTATTCTCAAACGTCGCATTTAACGTACGTGTCCTTTTAAGGACAACTACATAAATCTCGTAGTTTAATATGTCAGGTAGAGTTATAAGAGTTGTGTCGATACACAAGTCACTTGCGGGGTTTTCTTTTCTTATCTAGATGAACCTGAAACTGAAATCTCTAACAAAAGGCCCTGAAAATGAGACCGACATTTTGATTTAATCACAATTCCATTAGAGGTAATCATTTTTACCTTGTATTGAAAGAGCCGCCACTGGTTTAGTGCAGGTGTATATTGACGTTAAGATCCTTCATGGTATTTTTTACGCTTAAGGTTAATGAAAATATCATCAGGAGCAATTTGTATTTCCTGTATACTATAACTGCAAAATGTGAGGAGGGGGGGGGGGGTGGGCAAAGAGGAAACGTAATGTTTAGAGGAAGTATGTGGCAAGAATAGAAATCTATTTCCATCTCTATTGATGGGCTGTCACAGACACGGACGATTTGGTGTTCCTTCACCGCAATTTTGAGTGTTATTCTAGTCGGGTGGATGAGGCGAGCGCGGTGGCCTCTGATCCGCGTGAGCGCGGAAGTTCAGTGACGTGTTCCTGGCTAAGCGTTGCAACACCTGTTCGTTTATAGAATTTCGACGACACATACGTCACATGACCACCAGTTTTGTGACGTCATAAATGAAAAGAAAGAAACAAGATGATGTAAGACTCTGTCTTGATGTTGATTGTTTCTCCGAATATGATTCTATAAGAGAGAAGATTAGCTATGCTCTTATGAAATGTAACACTAATGGCAAAAATGTCATTTGAAAAAAGTTTAATGCTTTTTCTTAATGACTTAAACCCTCTAACGAAGAAAAAAATAAAGATTTAATTTTTGCTTCGATTGAATTCTGTGTTTTATGTTATTTTGGATGGTAATATACAATTTCTACCTTGCGCTATCTGAAGATACATTTTTTTTTTTTTTGTAAATTCGCTTGAGTGACATCGTCATTACAAGTCGGCGTCCAATATCTTTTCTTAATTTTAGGGTTTTTTCTCTCAACTGAAAATGATGACATCCCATGGATACTGTTCTTATTTTTTGGTAGTTGCTATCAATAAACCTCGCACATATAGGAACAGGGAGATAAAGGAAAAACGCGAAATTGTTTTCTGATCGCGTTCTTCTACTTCACGATTTTCGTCATTAGATTTTGAAGGCTAGCCGTTCGGTACTTTATTTTTTTTTTTTCAAGTGTGTCATCAACATGGCACTTCAAAAACCAATCATAAAATTCGTTGTCACCTGAGTCAAGTATGTTTTTTCGTTGCCTTTGTTGGTCAAAGAGGAAATAAATCACCTAAACAAAATAATTGGGTTTCATCGCTAATAATGTTGCCGACACGAATCCGGTCATTGGTTGAACATTATATGGATTCCATTTTGCCAGAACAAAGTGATCTTACACCATAATGGCATTGCAGTCGGTGAAGTCATTGAATGAACCTCTTATTTGGTGTATTCTCTCCCGCCTAACAATGGGAAGCAAAATAATGAGGTTTGAAGAGATGGCGGGGAAAAGAAAAGTTTGGAATTTGGCCTGCACAATCCCTCCTTGACTGAGGTTTCTCACTAATTTAATACCATAGTAACAATGGCATTTGCAATATTCTCCATCTTTTAACTTTCCTCTTCGATCCTCAGGAAGCTTCGAAACACTTACCTTTCTTGTGTGTTTGGTTTTTTTTTTCTCTCTCTCTCTTCATGCGTCTATCTTCTATCTTTTTTCTTTCTCTTACTCCAATTGTTCTCATTTAATTTGTTTTTTTTTCTTTTACTCTGACCTCTCCTTTTAAAAATGCGTTTTATCTTTAAAAAGTCGTTAGTGACGTACTATTAAACTAGTTGTACTGTGTTTTTTTTTCTTAATTTCCGTTCTTTTGATAGTTTGACAACTTCTATTCAATATACATTTCTGTTATACATCTACCTATTCACAAACTTTCCATCTTTTCAGTACTTACATATCTCTTTTTTTTTCTTTTTACCGTCATCATAAATATAGATTATCATAGTCATATCTTTTTTAATATTCTCTGCATTTCCTTCAGTCAGACATGAAGTGAACAGTGGATTCAATGTCCATTTCTTTCAATTCTTCTTCCTTTAAGAGTTTGACAACCTCTCTAGTACTTTAATACATATCTTTTTTTTCTATTTGCACCATCATGACTGTATACATTAACATGGCCATATCTTCTTTTTTAATGTTTTCTGCATTTCCTTCAGTCAAACATGAAGTGAACAGTGGATTCAATGTCCATTTCTTTCAATTCTTCTTCCTTTAAGAGTTTGACAACCTCTCTAGTACTTTAATACATATCTTTTTTTCTATTTGCACCATCATGACTGTATACATTAACATAGCCATATCTTCTTTTTTAATGTTTTCTGCATTTCCTTCAGTCAAACATGAAGACGAGCAGTGGATTCAACGTCCTAGTGCTGGCACTGGTGACCCTTGTACTCGTAGCGGAAGCGACCTTTGACCTTGACACACTCCTGGGGATCGAGGAGCCATATGATGATGACTTTGATCGAGATTTGGGGGGCGGTTGGGACGACATTCAGTACAAGAGAGGAGTTGGCACGCAAAAGTTCATTGGTCAGTATTTTACTTTTGGTACTTATAGGCCCTTTTGTCGCTTTCAAAGCAGTCAAAACGTACGCCTTAAAGGTACAGCTTACCATTGGGAGCAGTGATTTATAAAATGTTCACGATATCAAATTGATGCATAAAGTTATTATGTAGGTCAGTTGTATCACAAACGTCCCATCTAAAAATTTCGCAATAAAGCCTAAAATAAATAAGAGGAGATATTACTATTATTCACACTATTCAAACCATAACAGTAGACGGTTTAGTCTAGAAACATCTTTATCATAACTATTGTTCACATTTTGTATATCAAACAATACTCAACATTAATAGCTGATTCAAATTTTATATCGGTTGTTTCTATCCCGAACTCATATTTTAGAACTGTTTTGAAGCACTAATAAGCTGGATTTTTGTTTCGTCTGCAAATGGTATTAATGAATTTAAGGTTATTCCACGAGTAAATTACAGGAAAAACATTTAAAACCACTCCAGATTGAATCTTCTCATGAAAATGACTATTTCCATCTTTAATGATGATTCCAAAATTGAATTGAAATAGCAACATTCAGTGTTTTCAAATCACTTTAGTCTTGTTATTTTTTTTCAAGAATATATCACTGCAATAATAATAGTATTCATTAAAAGAGAAACGGTGATAAAAACCAAAATCTGATCTCTTCTTTCATATCTAAAGATGCACAAATACAGAAACACTCACCCAAACTTTATAACATACCTCATGCAGTTTCCGATTCTTTTTCAATGTTGAAAAAAAAATGCAGTCAAATCCATCACCTATATAGCCTATATAGGAGTACTTTATATTTAGGAAGGTGTTAAGCCATTAATTTTATAAGTTTGCTGTATTTTGAGCGTCGTTTTAATCATTTTTTTCTTCCACAGCCTGTTTCCACCCACTCCTCCGAACCAAATGCTTTTGTGACGTCACAAAGCCTAAATTCAGCCGGAAATATTTTTACTACTGTAGAGGTATGTCTAAATCCCATCATTGTGTTTTTGGGAATGTGTATACCAAGATGTCAAGACGACTAATTAATCAGTGGCATGAACATCATATTTAGACCTGTAATGTGCCTCTTGAAGATAAAACTAATATTTCGATTGTGCTCTTCTTTCTTGTCGCGGAATCTTGCTGACATGCTCAAAACAGCTTTAAGAAGTGTTTCTGCATTATGTGTGATTTAAAACCTGTATGAATTGTGTTTCTTTTATATGTCTGAGTATATGAATATATAATCAGTGCTACATTGCTCGTACGACGCTATATAACTGTGTAATCATTTTCTTTTAACGTTCAAAGATTGGAAACTTAACTTTTCAATGGTATTTTGGTGCAATAACTTGCATGTTTGCAGCTGGATAATATAGACCGTGTAATGGTCCCTTCTCTGATACCAAATGCAAATATGAACGCAACACATAATCATATTTTCCTGAATCTGGGAATTTGGAAAATAAAGAATGTGTGTGTTCATTGTTAACATTATGATGTTATTGTAAATGTGAATCTCTGAGTTAAGTGCTTCGGTTAAGATTTCCTTAACCTCTCTCAAAAGTAACGTGAGTAACTCTTCTTCGAACAAATTCTGTCAATGTCTCTACAATGTCAAAAGTGCATGAGTGTAATTTTTCCAATTTTGCTATATATATCTCTGTGAAAATATACTTGAAATGTTGATATATACATACATGTTTTATCTCTCTCTCTCTCTCTCCTTTCTACGCGTGCATGCACCAATCGCTGATTAATTGCATGTGAGCAGTCAGTAATAATGCTGATATGCAGTCGCTATTTCTATGGACCTTTAATCGACGTAGGCAGCGGTAGATATTTCTCTTTTTTCTGTAACAACAAGCAAAAGACAAAGGCAAGCCGGCTTCCACAATATCTTTTCAAATTGTATTTTCTGTTACCCATTCGTATGCGCTGTTCCTCACAAATACTCACATGAAACATTGATTTTTTTATTGTATATATCATCTTTATGCTTTGATAATAAATGTAACTATAGTGCCTGTCATAAAACGATAGGAAAGTTGACGAATAAATACAAAGAATTGTTCTTGTAGCATATCAACAATTAATAATGTAAAATGTGGGAATTTAGATACAGATTTTGATACACCACTGAAAAAACACAGAAGCAATATGCTTCAGAGTAATTTTGTTTGTTTGTTTTTCTTTCTCTCAAATAATCCTGAAAGTTTGTCAAATTAGATTTCTTAACAGACGTGACAAGAATGCCATTTACGATGTAAACATCAGTGGTGTTTAATTAAAAGTGTGTAATCTAAACAAACGCTATGATTCAACCACAATGTTTAGCTTCAAGTTTCCTGCGTTTTTGAGCTTGTGTTGTGTGTCTGCATTTATTCCTTTTGTAAGTTTGTTAAAAGAAAGCATTACGCTCATTTTTTTTTTTTGCATTACTTTTGCATCTGGTCCGAAGATGTATGCATGAGAATGTAGATTGTTGTTTTTTTAGTTTTCATAGTCCCCATTTTATCTTAGAATGTTGTGTGTCATACCTCACTACTCTTTTATTTTAAATGCGATTTTTGAGCGAAATGAATTTTGATTGCATTGTACTTTGCTAGGCAAAGACAAGTAAAATTAGATGATTATGAAAGATGTATGTCTGTCTATATGTTAATATGAATCATACCAGAAACAATGGTGTTCACATATTGAAATGTTTGTATTTCCTGATAGAATATACGAAAACCATGTAATAATAATGACAATAATGATAATGATAATAATAATGATATTAAATCGGATGGTGCTTATCAATCCCGTTTTACAGTGATGGCAATATTTTGACTCATAGAATAACAGCTCCCACATTTTCAAGTAATTAATGGACAGTAACCCCTAAGATTAGTCTGACCCCCCCCCCCCTTTTGCGGATACCGTAAGAGAGGGTGGTATCTTTAAATTCGTAACAATGTATTTATTCATTCAATGATTATTGCATTCATTATGCGAAAAAGTAAAGTATAAATGAGAAGTAGTGGGTGATCATGCTATAGTAATAGCACCATGGTGATTAATTTATGCAAACATTTTAGGGTGCTTCCCACTCTTGTATTTTCTGATTACATATGAAAGCGCGTCACACAGGGATAGTGCTATTGTGTCAGTGGTATAAAGTATTATGATGTGATTATCTAAGTATTCTCCTTTATAAAATTGTTCATTAATGCAATGATGTCTCCTTTTATTTCAGGTGCCAGACGTCACAGCGAACTTCGCCCAGTTTAAACGACTTCGGAAAATTGACTGAATCCAGCAGCTTTCATTTTGTTATTAAATTTGTGTTTCAATTTAGATTTAGCGTCGTAGGTGGATATGTTAGCATCGTTTCACGATTTAACATGTATTGATGGATTTCACGAATGCACACTTTCTAAGGACAATCTCTGTGATCTTTAGGTGACAAAAATATTTCAGATGCCTCTTTTTTTTTCAGGGGGGGGGGGGTGGCGCTCTAGCATAGTGGATACGACTCCCGTAGGTCCTATCTCTCAATTGGATAACCCGAGTTCGATTCCCGCCCAGTGCTTTAGGTCCTTGGACGAGATGTTTTACTCACCATGTCCCTCTCGACCCAGGTGTATAAATGGGTTCCCTGGATAAATAACCTTATTATTATTATTATTATTATTATTATTATTATTATTATTATTATTATTATCATTATTACTATCATTATTACTATCATTATTATTATTATCATTATCATCATCATCATTAAAGTCTTTTTCATCATTATTGCTATTGTAATTACGAACAAACTGAGACAAATGAATTTATATAGCAACATATTCACCAGTCATAAATGTTATAAAATTGAATTGCCTTAAAGAAGTAGGATAACTGTCGAAGTGCTTAAACACCTATTCCCTTTTTAGCCTTTATTTTGCATGTGTTGCTACCACATTTGCTAATTCATTGGATAAATACATCAGCTTATTTCATTGGAATTCCTGTTTGTTTAATTCAGTCAATATAGGCGGTATATTTTTTATATCGTGCTTCTAGGCAAACGTCTATTGCTTTCTTTAGTGCACTATTTTGCCCTACGTTATCCAGAAATGTGTGACGAACAAAAAAAAAAAACCAAAAAAAAGAGAGAGAGAGGGAGAGAGGAAGAGAACAAAAATATCTTTTCCTGCAGGTTGTTAAAAATTTGTTCGGAAATGACTCCAGACACCGTGTTTTCATCAAAAGTAGAAAGAGTAAAGAAAATGTTGTAAGTGTAAACCTATTTTATACATGCATGCTTTGTTTCAAATACATTAAATTTTGAGTATGTAGTATTTTTTCTAACAAAACACAAAACGTTATACAGCGTCCAAAATGTAAGTGATCCAGCGATCCATCATTGATTATCATGTCAGGTGACAAATTCTGAATTGCGGATTTGTGTCTCGTCTTGCATTGTCCAGTTTGTGTGATTTGATGTCTTTTTTGGAAA